>NC_056469.1:35063591-35321091 GCF_008729295.1 Plectropomus leopardus | reverse complement strand
TACAAACTCAAGCCGACCCTCTTATAGATAATAATTTAAAAAAAATAATAATAATAATAATGAGAATAATAATGTAACTTTTGTTTACAAGAAACACAATAAACACATGACTGACATTTTGATCCTAACGAGGCGTGCCGTATGACATCACCATTTCGCTGAGATCTAAACAATAACACACGAAGCCTCAAACTCTAAATACATAATAACACACATTATCAACCAGCAGCACCTGAAGCTGAACCTCCTGCCAGGAAGTATACATTTGTTTGTCATGTTTATAAAAAAAGTCCAGACTCTCATATCTGATGTTAGATTTTGTCTAATGAGATGTAATTTGACAATTGATGGAACCAAAAATGTCGCAGAGCGATCAGATTTATCCCGAGAGATAAATATATCGAAGGAAAGCGTAAGTCAGAGTGAATCAGACGGTGCGTGGATCGTGTCTGTTCAGATCTGCTTTACTGTGTCTCCTCTCTGATCTGCCTCACCTGCAGCGCCACCTGCTGACACACTGAAATAACTCACTTCCTGTCGTGTCACACAACGTAAGAGACAGAGGTTTGTCTCTGAGGTTTGGTTTAAAACTGCGCTGACCTGCATGACGCCTGGGAGTTCTTCATGTCTGATTTTAGAAAGCAGTGTTTCCTGTAACCGAAGTTCGTCGTGTTTATTTCGGCGTCCTCGCTGACAGTAACAGGAAGTGTGTCAGAGCAGCTGTCTGCACAAACAGCAGCTGCTCAGCGTTCAGTCAACAACCTTCAGCCTTTTCCACCAGTCAATACTCTGATCAATACTCTGATCAATACTCTGATCGAAACGCTCTCTCTCTCACACACGCGCACACACACACACACACACACACACACACCGTGTTCCCGGCAGAACGAAAGCCTCTCGTGAACCACAAACATGTCACGTTGTTTTTGTGGTGATTACCAGTCAGAGTTATTGGCTGGGTCTTAAATAACAGCGTATACGTGTGTCTGTCTAAAGTCAAGGCCTGGCTGAGGTAAAACGTGTTTCATATGTTATAAATAAAGTTTATACAAACTGTGACGCTCAGGAATACTGTTTTATTAAAACGTCTGAAATCTAACAGCAGATTATCAGGGACAAGTTTTTAACCGGTGTTATGTCACTATTTTCCTTTCCAGTCTAAAGATAATTTATTGTTATTATTTATTATTACCCATACTGACGTTTTCGGAGCTAATGTGTCCGTGGTTTCGGCGTGTTTTTATCTAAAGTGGGTTGAAAAAATAATGAACGCCTTCACACTTGTTAGAGGCAGCAGCATCTATTGGACTGCGGTTTAGTACAGTTTGGAGTTCCTCAGGGGTCAATCTTGGGTCCCTTCAGTCTGAACACATTTTTGACTGATTTTTGAATTTAAAAAAAGAAAACTTCGTCTTACCTGGAGGACGGTTTGTGTTGTTTACAGGTGACGGTAGAAGACTCTCAGCTGTCTCATCTGACTCGAGATCGAGTGAAGATTCCTCAGGCCCGACGACTGCCGACCAGAGGTCACCTGCTGGCTGTGGTCAGTCTGATCCTTCATCATCGCCTCCTTTTCCTCCAATATCACCTCCTTATTCTCCTTTATCAGAAGTCCTTTCAACATAAAATGCTTCAATTATTTCAGTTGAAATATTTAACGCTTTTGACAGAATAAACATGGTCCTCAACAGCAGAAATAAAATGTAGATGTTCAAAATGTTTCATAATCCTGAGCATATTTAGGACTTCTTCTTCAGTTTGACCTTTGAAAGAGCAGTCGAGAATAGCCTCAACCTGAGGTCCATTTTCTTGTTCTGGAGCTTTTGACAGAACCACATGGTCCTCATCAGTCGATGGGATTAGCGCTTTTGTTTTTGAAATGTAGCTGTTCAAACTTTTCATTGTTTGAAGCATGTTTAGGACTTCTTGTACTTGTTGAACTCAGCTGTTTGACCATAGAAACATCATTGGACAGAATGATTTTAACTCAAGATCCTCGTAGTTACTTGTTCTGGAGCTTTTGACCAAATCGCATGGTCTTTATCAGCAATTGTAGTTGTTCAAACTTTTCATTATTTTGAGCAGGTTTAGGGATTCTTGTTCACATTGAACTCGACAGTTAGACCTTAGAAACAGCATCCCACAGAACAAACTCAACTCAAGGTCCATGTGGTTATTTGTTCTGGAGCTTTTGAGTATATCAGGCAGTCCTCTCGGTTATTTTAAGGACACATTGATGACCTGCCCCAAATTATGGAAAGTCAGGCCATCTTAGGGCTCCATGACCACTAAGCAAACTGAATCTACTGATGAAAACTGTGTGATAGTCAAAAGCTCAACAACACACAAAGAAAGTAAGTGGACCTTGAGTTGAGATTGTTTCAGACGGTAAAAACTGAAGTCTTGATGACTTTAGATGTTTCTGCCCAGAGTGTGATTATAGATATTTGAAGGTTTTTATCAGTTTGTGTTGTAGCGGTCGTCTCGGACTCACCCGCCTCCTCTCTGTCCGTCAGGCCTCCACCTCCTCCTCAGACGGGATGCTGACTCTGGATCTGATCCAGGAGGAGGACGCTCCTGTTTCTCAGGGAGCCGACAGCTGCGACAGATTCAGGGTGGACTTGGACAAATCTCTGTCCCACCTCGGCCCGGACTGTCCGAGGTCCAAAACTGACGGTGCTCTTTCTGCCAAGACTGCAGAGGCTTCTGGGAAATCCCAGAGTCTTCCCCGTGAGGTGGCGGTGGTGTGGGAGCACACGGGTCAAACCCCACAGTCTGGAAAACGCCTGACGACGGCGGAGAAAAACCGCTGCGCCTCCATGGACGAGATCCTGACGCACTCAGAGACTAAAGCTGCTAAGAACAAGACGGCGGCGACGGCGACCCGTTCTCCGACCGCGATGATGAACGGCACAGCAGCGCCGATCGGCCAACTGCAGGAGCTCATCAGCCAGAAGCTTGACAAGACAGAGCGGCTGCTGACGGAGGTGCGAGGGGAGGCTGAGGGGGAGGCCGGGGAGCGGGGGAAGATGAAGGGGAAAGAGTCAACCGAAGGAGCGCGAGCTGAAGCCGAGAGACTCCTGAAGGAGGCGTCGGCGGCCTGGAGCCAGGCCCGGGAAGTGCTGGAGGAGGTGAAGGAGCTGAGGGCGTTGTACAGACAACTGGACTCCTCCTCCCCCCTCACCCCCTCCAACAGCACCAAACTGAACCCAGACCGCAAAAGCCTGATGTGAGCTGCATGGTACTGACTCGTTCTGGTACAAACCGGTTCAGACCGGTCCGGTCCAGGTGAAACCACGTAACGGAGCGAGGCTTCTGTTTCTGTTTGTTGGACTTCAGACGAAGCTGCTGAGAACTGGATCAACCACTTTTAAGTTATTTGGACAAATTCAGGTTTTGATTGTCAGCTGTCAGGAGGAGCCAGGACCGTCCTGCTGACGGGTACGGCTCAGTGCTCAGGTGCACATCGCCTCTTCACAAAAAATCGTACTTTCAAAAACTGTGTGTAGCACAAATTTAACTTAAGTCTCATCTTTCAGAAACACCTTTAAAGAGTAACTAAACCACAAACCGCTTTTTTCACTTGAAAAGCAATAAATTTGATTTAGGTTTAACTCGTCATTTGAGTTTAAAGCTACATCCGCATTACTCAGTTTGAATTTAGGACGCATCAATATTGCTACGTTATGGCCGGGCATCTTTTCTAATCAGGCGTTTCAGCAGCTTTAAAAGAGAGCAGTTTGGAAACGCTGCTGTCCTAATTTTATCTTTAAAACCCAAAACCCGCAGACATCTGTGATCACTTTCTAATTGGTTATAAGCCAAGATGTGTTACACCGGCTTACGCTTGCACAGTGTACCTGAATGGTCATGAGGCTTTTAAAGCGTGTTGGTATGGATGGAGATTAGAGCTGCAACGATGCAAAAAGTTGCTCATAACAACAGGGAAAGATTTTAAGACTCCGTCTAGTAATATGTATGTAGCCTATGTCTAAGTATTAAAATTCGTCATTTGTGTTATAAATATGCACAATGTTTTGCTTGTAAGGGTTGAAATATGGCTATTGCAATTGATTTTTTTCTCTTTGCTGATCCAATCCTGGTATCAAGGACTGCTGCCGACCAACCCATCACTTTTTTGTGTGTGTGGGGTACAGGGAGGTGCTGTGGATCAAGAGGCGGCACAGTGTCTTATCCCAGCCCTGCCCATTTTTGATATCTTTTTCACACTCAAGGGAGGAGGTCCTTAAACCAAAAGTTGGGGGTTTAGTTACTCTTTAAATACTTTTCCAGACTTTGAAAATCTCTCTAAATTCTCCTTTTTGTTGCACAGACACTTGAGGTACCTTTAAAGAAATCTGACGGCTCTCGTCAAAGGGAAAGAAAACGTGCCAAGATGAGAGTTCAGAGACGAGGAAAGACCATCACTTTGGATGCTTTTTATTTCACTTTATGAATATTTATGTTGGAGATTTGTTGTTACGTTGATAGTTTATGCAGCCGGACATGAAAAGGAAACAGTTAACGGTACGAATGCAGGGTAAATACTGAATGAAGGAGGATGTCTTGAATGCTGGGGGGGTCAGAGGTCAGGAGGTGGTCGACTCTAAATGTGACGGTAGATGAGCAGAAGTCCGATCAGCTTCAGGTTTTGATATTTTACGTCGTATGAACTATTTTGTTCAAACCTTAAAACCCACGTAGCTCAAGTCCTCCTCCATTTGGATTCAGAGGAACCAGTGGCTGTCTGTTCTGTTTTTGATCAGGTCTACCCTGAGACTGGGACACAAGTCCTTTGGGATCAGGTACAAGTTTTACGATCCTTGAAAACCTCCAGACGAGGAGAAATTGATACTATGCACCAAACCATCTGGAGCCACCTCGGACTCTTCTTCCTCTTTCTGAATGTGAATTTTTCGGAGACTCTGGAGGCTGCAGGAGACGCCAGCAGCTCTCCAGTCTCAGCTGGAACCTCACTGTCTCCGGTGGAAATGTTGGACAAAAACAGGACAGATTTATTCTCCACTATGTTTGAATCTAATCCCACAATCCTTAAAACACCTGAAACAAACTTGAGTAGACTCAACAAGACCAGATCCCAGAGTCTGATTGTTCGTCTCTTCAGGTCAGGACCAGCTGCACTTTGAATGAGCAGAAAACAAACATATAAAAACAAAATCTAGAAGTCGATCTAAAGCTGTGATTATTTTATAAGATGAATTAACCCTCCTGTTGTGTTCAGCTTTGAGGAACAGCAATAATGATCCTGGTTCAAATAAACTCGGTCCATGTTTAACCATCTGAAGGTCGTCTATAGTTTCTCCAAAAATATTATTTTAGGCTCAGTAAATATAAAATGTATTAATAATTAGTCTAATAAAGTTTTCTCCTCTTTCAGTTCAGGATTTACTGATGAGATTTTTTTTTCCAGTAAATAATTTTTAAACACTTTTTTTTATGTTTTGGAAATAGGTTCTGTTCAGGGGCGTCGATTCATTTAAACAAAACGTCTTGTGTTAGGTGTCACATTCACCATTTCAATTCAAATTTACACCTTCAACCTTAACTTTAAATTTAGGTTTTACACAAAGTTTTTACAACAGGAAACCTAAACAAATAGGAAGGAACATTTTGTTAATGTCTGTGTGGTTTTTTGCTCCAAAAGTTATTAGAAATATTTTTTCTGTATTTTTAAACTTTGAAACAGGAAAATTTAAACCACTACAACAACATAACCGGAGGGATAAAGAGAAAACAATTTCTAACCAAAAGGTCATTTTATTTCTCACATTTAATGCAAAGTTTTCTTTTTAAGATAGAAATCAGTGTCCTAAAGTCCTGATCCTGTTGAGAAGAACGATGAAACTCACGGGAGATAAAATGAGACTGGATGTGATGAACTGGACCTGAAGACGGATCGTTGTTTTACCTCCCAGTGAAGAGACGTCTGTCCTGCTCAGAGACACTTCAGCAGGTCACACCAGCATCGACCTCCTGTGGACTTAAAAACAATCAGTTTGACTGAGAAAACTTTATTTTTATAGACGACGTTCAGACTTTTGTACCGTTTAAGCTTCAGTTCAGGTGGTGTGTGTGTGTGTGTGTGTGTGTGTGTGTGTGTGTGTGTGTGTGTGTGTGTGTCGGAGGATGAAGTGTGATGGGAGCAACAAAAAGTGACGTCACATCAAAACCAGATTATTTAAAAACATCATGTTTCATGGATTTGGATTCAACATAAAAACTCATAAAACTGATTTTTTAAATAAAGGAATATTCCAACATTTTGGCCAGAAAATTGTTTTTAAAGTCTGTAAACTGAATAAAGTTCAGCACTGGTTTCATTAAATTGTCACTAATCTGCTGTTTAAGTTTCCCTGTGAAGTTTACAAGAAAACTCCACGGAGCAGCTTTAACACCGGTAATCACCGTGGACACAAAGGGTTAATGTGTGGAGGACGTTAATAATTCGATGATTTGTTTTCAGTCACGTCAGACTGAGCAGCTCTTCGGTCAGAACGGTGGATTATTCCTTTAATGATCTCACCGTGTCCTGTTCCCGTTTGTCTCTGTGGCACCGAGCAGCAGCTGGAGCCTTAAACCCAGAGGGGATGATGGGAAATGTAGTCTGTGAATCCTGATCAGTTCATGCGCTAAAATAAAACTTGAAAACTGAACCTGGATCAGCGGTCTCATTAAACTGCTAACGAGGTATCCTGCAGGTTTTTATTAGACCTCTGACACCGTGTGTGTGTTGCTAGGCAACCGGCTGTCCTGAACAACAGCTCACATCTTCACACCTGCAGACGGAGACGCCGGTGTTAAAGGATCAGTCTGCTGCTTTTGTACGTTATGTTAGTCTGTCTGACTCCCTGTCTGTCTCTCAGCTCTGAGGACGGACATCTGTCCAACAGGATGCTTTCTACTCAGCGGACACTTATTAGGAACACCTGTTCAGCTGCTCGTTAACGCCAAATCTAATCAGCCAATCACATGGCAGCAACTCGATGAAAGCTTCTCAGATTTCAAGACATGTCTTTTTTTTTATTATTTTAAGACGTTTCCAGGATTTTCGGACATTTCTAAAATTTCAGGACGTTTCTCAGATTTTACGGTGTGTCCAGGATTTTAGGAAATTCCTAGAATTTCATTAAATATCTTGGTTTTTAGGAAATTTCTGGGATTTTAGGACGTTGTTTGGATTTGAGAACAGTTATGGGATTTCAGGACATTTCTAGGTTTTTTAGGACATTTCTAAAATTTCAGGACAGTTATAAGATTTCAGGACGTTCTAGGATTTTAGGGCATTTCTAGGATTTTGGGACATTAGGGACTTATCGAGGACCTCTGTCGGGGGTTTGGGGGATCCTCCTCAAGTACCTTTTCTGATCAGAAAGCTCTATGTTGATGCTGTTTTCTGCACTCTGACACTTTACGGAGACCGAAAGTACAAAAACTACTCACACTGTGAATCACTTTATTGGTTCTCAGGGTCTCAGGGCCAGATTTGGCCAGATTTGGCCCGCGGGCCGTGAGTTGAGTATCGCTGTTATAAAGTGTGGAGCTGCAGGTGGTTGTGAGTTTTCGAAAGAGTTCGTGTTTCAGTGATCGTATGAAGAACCTGTCATCAGGTCGCTGTTTTGCTTCCCATGCAAACATGATGCAAACTCTCTGCTTTACATTTAACATGTTTCCATGGCGACGAGCAGCAGCGAGACGATGCTCTGCTTTCGGATGAGTGTGTACAGGTGGAGGGGGCGGAGCCTCAACACCTGAGGGACGCAGCACAGTGCTGCAGTGAATGAATGACTCAGCGTTTCTCTGATTTGTTTGTCAGGTGAAGTCAAATCAAAGCAAAGTTATTGAAATAGACACACACACACACACACACACACACACGGACAAAGACAAAGACAGACACACACACACAGACAGACACACACACACAGACACACACACACATACACAAAGACAAAGACAGACACACACACACACAGACAGACACACACACACAGACACAGATATACACACACACACACACGGACAAAGACAAAGACACACACACACACACACACACACGGACAAAGACACACACAGACACACACACACACACAAAGACACACACAGACACACACACACGGACAAAGACAAAGACAGACACACAGACACAGACACAGACAGACACACACACACACACGGACAAAGACAAAGACAGACAGACACACACACACACACTTTGACTCAATCATCCCATTCTGAGGTCCTTTAACTATCTAATCCCGGTCCTTTCATCGAGGTCGTCATCAGACTGACCTTTCACCTCCTGATCTGCTGACGACGTTCAGTTAACCCTTTCACACCTGGATCAACATCTGTTTTTGTGATGTGTCCACACACATTTCAGTAATATCTTACAATGCACCCCAAATAAATTTCAGATCATTTCTTCGTCGTCTTTTTCTATCCTCTTTTTGTTGCAGTTTGCAGGATATTTTTTGACAAGTTGCTCGTTAAGTTTCTTCACGTTTTTGACAGAAAAATCGAAACCACTTTTCTCAGCAGAGTACAGAGTCTCGTGAAAGGCGTCTCAGTGCGGCACAAGAAAACTGATGTCGACCCAAACACGATAAAACACCTGCAAACAAAAATAAATCTGCAGCATTTCACTATTGATTTACAATTCAAATGGAAACATTATGAAAAAAAGCTTCCGAGGTCTGAAATATCCGTTAGTCGGCACGGACCTAACAAAGCGTCAATAAAACAAACCGTTCGTGTCCGAATCATTTAAACACTTCCTGCTGCTCACCTGTCTGCTGAGTCAGCAGGTACACTACGGCACTCACGGGTCGCCATGGTCTCACACACACACACACACACACACACACACACACACACACACACACACACATTCAGCCATTCATTACCACAGAAAATGTATAGAACATTAAATATAAATGTTATTATCTGAGGATCATGTCAATAATCAATAATCAGCCGTCTCAGTCTGTAGAGATCTTAACATAAATACTATAAAACTTCAGAATAAAAGCCTGGTCCCAATGAATCACTCAGTCTCTTTTACCAGCCGGGTGTGCAGACACACTGTGACAAATAAAGGCCTGTCTCTATTAGAGGCTCGCTCTGGTTACCATGGTTACCCTGCAGTTTTATATAAGCTTTGGTCTCAGCCGGAGATGACGTTAGTTAGCTGCTTCGATCACACAAATATGTCTAAACGTTATGATTGTTTATGTTGTGTCATTTTAAATGTTTGGATTAATGATTTAATGTTAGCTTGATAAAATTCTCCACAACTGAATCTTTCAGTTCGTTTCACTGGAAGCACGAGCGCTACAGAAGAAAAACACAAAAATAAAGAGATTATTGGGTGTAGAAGAATATTAGAAATAAAAAAAAATTAAAAAGCTTGGGAGCAGTGTCCAGTTAACTATATTCATAGTTATATTTCTAAAATAGTTTTACAGAATTTGTATTATTTTTAAGGTTGTTTTTTTCCTACAGGTCAATTATTGCTTTTTTTTTTCTTTCTTTTTTTGGTACAAAATCTTTTTGTTTTGTTTTTTTAGTACTTTTCACAGCTTTTTTGCTTCTTTTGTTGCACATTACTTTTTTCCCATGTTTCTGAAAAATAAAAATAACAATTTGCCTAAATTTCAAAGGGTTAAATACATAATCTGACTGCATTTACCATCTTTACTGAGCAACAGCTTAGTGTGAAATGAATTAAAGGCCTTCTCCAAATAATAACCTGTGCTAATAATAAAGTTTTACAGCATATAAACACCCATCTGTTAAACCTATACATGATATTTTGTATAAACAGTATTATGATATTTTGGTACATCGTAGGTAAGAAAGAGCTCTTCCATATAAGGACAAAAACAAACTGATATCAGAACTTATTGATCTCTGATCAGTAAAATCGAAAGAGAAAAACGAAGAGAAAATAAGAATAAAATAAAAATAAGTGTGAAAAGGAATTTAGAAAAGTGAGCTGATCTGTGGCGCCACCACGTGGTGAAAACATTTATTACAACCTGATAAATAATAAACACCTTAAATTTATGATGTAAACTTAAATCTTTTTTAAAGGAATTTGTTTTCTCTTTTTTGGGGTGAAATTTATTTAAAAGTTAAAAATAAACTGAATTATTTGGAGTTTTTTTAAAAGTTTTTAGGTTTTTACTGAATCAATAGAATCACTAGTGTTAAAATAAAATGAGGTTTTATTTTCAAATTAAGAAACATAAAAATAAAATGCAGTTAAACGTCTACAGAGTCCTGATTTCTTGATTAGGAAATGTGGAACAATTGCTGTAAATACTGTAATTTTTTAAAACTTTATTTTCATATAATTGATTACTGTTTATTATCTGATTTTAAATCTTTATTTTATAAAATAAAGTCAGTAAAGTCCGACTGCACAGAGACACTGAGCGTGTCTGATTTACTGTTCTTCTGATCTTTACAGCTGATTTTATTATTACTTTATTATTTTATGTCGAAATGTGTAATATTTTTATGGGTTGGGTTATCTATACAAGTGTTGGAAAAATAAACTTTTAGAGTGGGAGATAATTTATTTCATTTAATAATTTAGTGGAATAAATTTCATTTTAATAATTTAATAAATAGTTTTCTTGGTGATTTTGTGTTTTCCACTGTGTTCCTATAATGACGAGGAATTTGGGAAATTATTCAACCAAAAGTAAATGTTACCGCTTATTTTGAGATTTTATAACACGTCGTCAGACGAGAAAGATGTCAAACAATTATAAACAATACGAGCCTTTTAGTGACCAAAAAAACACTTTTAGCCTGAAACACTGAACTCAAACTTTACAGACAGAAACTGGAAGATGAATCTCTGGTGATCATTGTAGTTGTGTTTATTGTAGTAATATTTGTAGTAATATTTATAGTATTTGGGGTTTTTTGTCTTCATTGAAGGAGGAAACGTTGGTCTGTTCTGTTGTTTTATTGAAAAACTTGTGATTACAGCGACACAGAAGAAAACGGGAATAAAAAAATAAAATGATTCAAACAGGACGACAAAAAACCTACAGAGACCACTTCACTTCTATTTACACAAAGACCTGGACCCGCACGGACCAGAGTCTGGATCCAGAGGGTCCAGGAGGAGCAGAGAGCCGCAGACTGACAGGGGTCAGGCGAGGGGGGGCGGGGTCAGGTGAGGAGAGGGCGGGGTCAGGTGATGAGGGGCGGGGTCAGGGGTAAACACAACAATTCATGTCAACTTAAAGAGAAAATCATCCCAGAATGCACAGCTGTAACAATCAGCCAATCAGAGAGCCGGGGCTCGTGGGTACTGTAGTCCTCAGACTACAGGAGGACTGGAGGATCAGAGTCTGAAGTTCTGGTTCCGGATAAACCTGATCAAAGTCGAGCTGAACTCCTGATCAGATCGATAATCGATGAATCTAAATGATCAAACACATCCAGCGGAGAAGTACTCTGAGTATTTACTGAAGTAGAAGTACATCAGCACGGATAATAACTATCACTCATGTTGTAGTACGCTCTGATGTTTGTACTTATGTGTAACAATACTTCATATTTATCTCAGGCTGCGCGTTTAAGTACAATTTCATGGAGTTTTTTGTGTATGATGTGTAAAACTTTTTACAAAATCGAGTCTTTACAAAACAAAAGGATTATAAAATTTAAAAACCGGTTGACCTTTGACCCCAGCTGCTCATTGTGGCTGCAGCCAATCAAGCAACGATCTGGATCTTTGGCCACCAAAGACAAAGACGGCGAGTTTCATCTGTAAAATCTGCAGGTTAACGAGCAGCTAAAGTACCTCAAACTGCACTTTCCAGCGTAAACGCCTGTTAATCACTGCGGGTGTCAATAAAGTTGGAGCAGACAGAGAGAACATGAAAGGGTTAACTGATCTGTGATCTGATCACGTTAGCAGATAAAAGTGTCACATGACAGTGCTGTGTGATGAGAACTGATCCTGAACCTGTTTCCTGTCTGTGTGCGGCTCTGAGGCGGCGCCCGGCGGGGTCAGAGGTCACCGGAGGAGGAGGAGGGGCGGGGGAGGGGGGGCGAAGGTGATTCAGCTATTCGTCATCGTCATCGTCACCTTCGTCGTCCGGATCTCTCTTCCTCTTCTCCCCCTGAACGCCGTCCACGTCTGAGACACACAACAGGATTTTCACATTAAAGCAACTCCTCGTTAATATCAATAAAGACTGAGATTTTCAAAATAAAGCTGCGATGTGGTGGGAATAAAGAAGATTTTTCAAAGTGATAATTTTACAAGAACAAAGTCGGAAATGTACAAAAACGTTTGTGCTTTTAAAACAAGTAAAAATCGTAACAAGAACCTTTAGAGGACTGATATTTTCCCGTTTCTGTAGATTAAATGTCGTCAGACACAAACGTATAACTCACGGATCACCTTCACGTCTCATCGTCGACCTCTACTCAAATATCTACTGTTTTTAACATGTTAAAGATTTCTCTTCCACCCGCTGAAGAAGATCATGTGATACGACTGAAAGCTGCTGAATGAAAATGGTGACACTGTACCACATTTCATTTACAATATATGCATTTATATATGTATTTTGTTTTTAAATTTAATAATCAATGACATAACCTAAACTATTACAGATTCATTACAATAACTTTTAAGGTAGACGTATTAGTCAATTAAAAACATCAATTAGATAAAAAGTGTAAAAAAATGAAAAAGTAAAATACTGAATTGTATAAAATCTGAATTGTATTAAAAATTAAATATGATGCTGTACAGGATAACATAACTTCATGATAATATAATGCCTATAAATCTGTATACCTCTATGTTTTATATACTCTATAGACAGATATTCATACTTCTAAGACTTTATATGACAGATTTATACACGCGTGTTTTCAGATTTGTGCAGAATTATTTTAATAATTTTTTTCAGTGCGGCTGTGACGCAGCAGTTTTCCCTCTCGGGGATCAATCAAGTTTTATATTCTGATTCTCCTCATTTGTCACTTTTTATTTGTTGTTTCAAACTAACTTAAACACAAACCTCCATCTTCCTCTTCCTCATCTTCATCCTCCTCCTCTTCCACGTAGTCTCCATCGTCTTCCTCATCCTGAGAGGAAGAGCACGCCGTCAGTTTGTGTTAGTGAGCGAAGAGCGCCGCTCAGCGGTCACGGAGACGAACGACGGCTCACCTGGATTCCCTCTTTCATCAGGTACGACAGGCCGACCTCCTCCTCCACCTCCGAGCCTTCCTCGTCGTCCTCGTCCTCCTCCTCGTCATCATCGTCATCGTCATCGTCTCCAGGTGGACCGGCTTCATCGTCGTCATCTGTGAGGTGTCACAGATTTTTTATTTAGCGAGTTGAAGAGTGAGTGTGTGTGTGTGTGTGAGAGAGTGTGAGAGTGTCTGTGTGTGTGTGTGAGAGAGTGTGAGTGTGTGTGTGAGAGAGTGTGAGTGTGTGTGTGAGAGAGTGTCTGTGTGTGTGTGTGAGAGAGTGTGAGTGTGTGTGTGAGAGAGTGTGAGTGTGTGTGTGAGAGAGTGTGAGTGTGTGTGTGAGAGAGTGTGAGTGTGTGTGTGAGAGAGTGTGAGTGTGTGTGTGTGTGTTTAAGCTGCTGCCGAGAAAATAAAATCACAAAGTACAATTTTTTCATTTTAATCGTCGACCTTAATGGCACAATGATCACTGTAACAACACCTTTAACCCTTTAACGCCTGGATCCACATTAATTTTTTGGAGCTGAAGTCAGAATCTTTTCTCTAACATTTAAACCTCAGAATCCAAAAAAATGGGTTTGATTTCTTTCAAAAACAGGAAAAACATAAGAAGCAACTTGGCAAGAGCTACGAAAACTGCAAAAAAGGAAAGATTTTTGTAAAAAGCAACAAGGAAATAATCTGAAAATTAGCAGGGAGAATTATTAAATATGATTTTTTTTTTAAAAGGAAAAATGTCCAGAAAACCACATCTATAATTCTCTTATTATATTAAAATCATGTTACAGGGGAAAAAAATAGAAAAATGTATCACTTTCTTAATATTATATTTAAAATGATTTTGCAGAAAAAAGCACTTCTTTCACACAAGCTGACAGAAAGGCAGACTGGTGTGCTGCAGTGGTGTGTTCACTGGCACTGGGAAAGCAGTCTACTGCCTATATAAAGTGGCTTTACCCGTGTCTGAAGCCCTGCGTGTGCAGTCATTTTGGTGGGAAAGGTGCAGACGCAGTCACAGCAGAGGAGCTGCTTTCTCTGGAGCTGTTTCCACTGATCAAACAAAACCCTGCGGCAGGTGTTACTTCCTGTTTAACGGTTAACGGCCTTTCTCACAGAACGCGTGGTTAATAGTTATTTCACACTTTAACATGAACCCGATTTCCCGACGGTGGCCCTGAAGGCTCAACACACTGCAAACTAAAGTAACACCTTCAGAAACTTTGAAACACATCACTGCAACTACAGAGACGGCAGCTGACAAAATATTAACCCATCAAGGTTTAACCCTTAGGCACATTTTACGTGCTTGACATTCTTCATTTTTGGATCATTTTGGCTGCGTTCATTCATACGGCATACGCTTGTGTAAAAAATGCTCCATCGATCCCACAGCCATCAAAGCAGAAAAACATGAGCTGTGTTACTTCTGGGTGTCAGTCTGGGCTTTTGACTTGGAAGTTTTAATATTTTACATCTGATAGCGTCATATTTGGCATATGGAGAAAACACGTTACTTCCACTACGTGACCGGTCACAGTCAGTGTTGAAAAATCCTCTGTATATTCCGGGCTGTGACGGTGAAACGTGGCATTAGTCTGAGTCTCACCATTCTCGGCCTCGGAGTCGGGGACCTCGTTGTCCTCCTGGTCGTATCCGTCCAGAAAGGTGAGCTGAGGCAGCAGCTCGAAGACGCTCTCTCTGTAGTCGTCCAGCGAGGACACCTTACAGCTGTACAGGTCCAGACTCTTTAGGTTCTTTAGGTTTTGCTAAAAAACGCACCAGAACAAAGAGAGAGTCAACACAGCAGGTGGGGCGTTCAGAAACGCCCGATGAGTCTTCATATTTGATGCTATAAAGACGGGATGTGACATTGTGACAGATAGCTGTGTGTGCCAATCAAAATGCTCATGATCAGCGGGGCTGCACGTGATTGGTCGGACAGGTGTTTGGGCGGGAACTCTATCACCAGAGACTCTGGCTCCAAATGACATCAACAGAGCAAGACAGCAGCCGCCGTACCCGGGACGTTTGACCGAGAAACTTACCAGCGGCTCGATGCTGCTCAGCTCTTTAATCGTGTTCCCGCTCAGGTTCAGGTACGTCAGGTTGGGACATTTCTCTGCCAGCGTGTCCAGACCGCCTGAGATGGTGTTATCACTCACCTCCAGCTGAAACACACACACACACACACACACACACACACACACACACACACACACACACACACACACACGTCAGAACCGACCTGCATCACCACGAGAGCACAACAACAAACAGCAAAAACGAACCAAAGAAAAAGACAAACTAAGACAGAGAAAACTAGTAAAAATAATTCGGCTGAGCCTGCACCAAACAGCGTTGCATTGTGGGAACAGGAAGTGCCAGGCTGACCTTGCGTAGTTTGGGCAGCGAGGGCATTTTGGAGAGCGAGTTGAGGCCGATGTTCACCATGCTGAGGATCTCCAGCTCCGTGTACTCGTCCGTCAGACCTTCCACCTCTCCGTCACTGGAGCGACAGTTGTCCACCACCAGCTCCACCACCTGACCACAACAAGAGATCATGTGACCACGTCTTCATCACCCAGCAGCAGCAGAGACACTCAGGACGCCTCCAGTCATCAAGACGCTGATGTTTCAACACGCTGAATACAAATATGAACACTTTTATCGCCATCGATAAATCAGGAGTTAACAGCAGCAAGTGAACAGCAGAGTTTCACGTTAGGCGTGCGTTGTATTGTGAGTATACAAGAGGACAGATTCGGTTAAAAAATAAAATAAATAGAAAATGTCTGTGGAGACGGTTTAAGATGTGTTTTTTTTGTTCTTTTTAAACTTTTTAAAGAGCAATAAGTCTGGATGAGTGACAGAAACGCACACACACACAGCTGCTGTGTGTGTGTGCGTGTGCGCATGCACAATAAAGTCTCTACCGACCGATGAGCATCTGTTTTCATGACATCGAGACCTTTCATGGTTCACGAGCACCGACTGCAAAGAGCCGTTAAATATCGGCCGTGCTGAAAAAACATAACGTGGCTGAAGGTGGAAACGCTGCTAACGGACTCATTCACCAAACTGCTGACGTGAAAACGTGAATTCTCACCTACATGGACACAACGATATGCCAGACTCCTTTTAGGAAAAAACGATTTTTAGAACGATCTTAAATTGGTCACGTTACTTCCCTTAATTAACCCGGTAAAATCAGCCACGCACCGCTACCGTCTTTACCACCAAAACACACCAGAGTGGGCGGGAACAGCAGGGCCAGCCACTGCTGAAAGTTTACCCTCTAATCGAAATAAAAGCTTGTTGTTGTGTGAGCCGAAGTGACCAACAGGACCCGAAGAGTTGTAAAAATATTTTAAATCATGCTGGGGCAGAAAAGCACTTTGCGTATATTCAAGTAAACTTATGTTTTTTGGATTTAAGAATGGAGTCTTGCTGGATGCGCCATCAGAGTACAACCAGTTCTTAAAGTTAAGGCTGTAATCGAAATAAATACCTTTGTTGGATTAAGTGTGAGCCGAAGTGACCGACAGGACCCGATGAACTGTAAAAAGGTTTAAATCATGCTTGGGCATGAAAAGTGCTTTGAGACACGAACAAGTGATTTTATCATATAAGAATGAAGTCATGCTGGACGCGCCATCGGATTACAACCAGCCGTCAAAATTCAGACTCCTAACAAATAAAAAACTATTGTTGGATTAAAACGTGAGCCAAATTGACCAGCAGGACCTGATAAAGTATATACAACAGTAGTTCGATCATGCTGGGATGAAAAATGTTTGGCGTCTAACTAAGCAAACTTTAAATTGGAGGAATGAGAATGGAGCCATGTTGGACGCGCCATCTGACTACAACCAGCCATACAAGTTCAGACTTTTGTCGAAATAATAGACTATTTTTGGATTAAGTGTGAGCCGAAATGACCGGCAAGACCTGATAGATTGTATAAAATATTTAAATCATGCTGTGGCAACATAGATTGGGCGTATAAGTAAATAAACTTTAAATTTGGAGAATTAAGAATGGAGTCTGGGTGGACGCGCCATCGGATTACAAGCATCCTATTTAACACTGAAGGTTAAAATGGTAGCCAGCTCGGGCCGCGCGGTTAAACGGGAGGGTGTAAATAAATGTGACGGAAATCAATCAATCAATCATGCAGTAGCGGTGTTTTCATTCCTTACTACACAGAATTAGCGCCGACATTCCGCCGCCAACTCATCCCGACCACCGGACCCCGGTGAGGGCTGGGCGCTCCGTCAGGTTAGCCTGCTAGCTCGCGTGTTAGCTGCCTTCCAACATGGATGAAACTCCCGCGGCCGCTCGCGGAGGAGCCGTGGCGGTTTCATCCATGTTGGATCTGCGGTGAAGTTGTTTTTCTGGGTCAAATGACGGTAAAACTCGACGCCCGCTGCATGGATATACGGTAAGGAAGCCGGGCCCGCTCCCGCTGGATGTTTTCAGCGTCGTCATTTGGCTCCGGTGTGCCTCTCACCGGTCCCCCCGGAAAAATAAATTAATTAAAGTGTTGTAGTTACACACCTCCGCTGGATTCCTGGTCCTCATCTCCAGGCTGACCTTCTTCTTCATCTCGATCATGTCGGAGGCCGAAACACGGGCCACAAAAACTAATGTAACAAAGGAAAACTGAAAATAAAACACGGTTTCGTCTCTGCGGCGCCTCTTTCACTGTCAGCCGATAACTAAACCTCCATGTTCGCTCGCGCCCGACCTCCACAGTCAAACCACGCCCCCGCCCATACTTAATATTAATATATTCACAGATACCGCTCTCTCATTGGTCCGATGATGACCTACTGGCTGAGCTCCGCCCCCACCAGCTCATTATGCAAGACTCTTCTCGAGGATTGGCTGAAACTGCAAAGGCGTTACTTCTCAGTAACCAATGAGAAGGTGAAGCTGAAACATTTAAACTTTATATACACCCACTCTTTGTCTTCAATGGCGCCATATATCACTGACGCCCTCAGTGTTTGTGGAATTATAAATACATTAATTAATTAATATACTCACCTATGAGTAAAAAAAAAAACTTACTGAAAAATTTGAAAATACAATAGTGTAATGCCGTATTACAAGTAAATATTTTATTTACGTAAAAGTAAAATGTAGAAATAGGCCTACTACAGTGTAGTACTCCACTGTGCCTACACTTGTGAAAGGTAGAAACACTACAGTATGTATGAACGAAAATTTTATTTACATGCATCATGAGAAAAAAATATTATTTTATACAAATTTTCTTAGTCAACAACCAAAAAAGGAACAGGCTGAAGCCTAAGGTTTATTTTTGGCTATCGAATATCAACCAAAGGGTAATCCAGAATAACAGCAAACCAAAGAAAGAAAATAAATGAATTGATAAAAAAAGAAAACCATTATACTCTAAAGTAAAATCCTCAGTTATTTTACACTTAAATCAATCCTGAAATATTTTTAACTATAATTATTTTGCATTAAAATCTGTAATCATTTTAAATTTTAATGATTTGAAAAAATAAAACTCAACAGAGCAACTCCATTTCAACTCAGCAGTGCATTTCATAATTTGACTCCCAAAACTGAAATGAATCCATATTTTACATTTGTTCTCACTTTACATGTTTCAGAAAAAAACATTCCTCTTAAATTATAATTTCCTTCTCTCAGTAAAAAAAAAAAAAAAAAAAAAATACAGTCAGGAAGGCTGTTTTTAATAACTCAAGAAAGTATTTCTTTAAAAAAAAAAAAAAGCACACAATGTACACAAATTTCAAAATGCAATATTTTTTTTAAATTTCTAAGGTGTCTTCCTTTCTAAAACAAACAGACCAGGTGATTAAAATCAGTAAAAACAGGGAATAAAGCAGTTTTTTTATTTAAAAAAATTAATGTTTTCTTGATGCTTGTATGCTCTAGTAATGGAGAGACTGCTAACTATAGCAGCCAGTGTGAAAATGTGAATGTCCCAGTCCAGAGCCAGTGTTTGGTTTGTCCATTCTGGGCTTCTGTAGAAACATGGCGATGCAACACATGTGGACCTGCTCCCTTATGTAAATACAAACGGCTCACTGTAAGGTAACAAAATCGCAATGATTCTTATTTTAAGGTGATTATACATTATAGTAAACATACTCATTACAGTATTTACATTATTTCTGGCAGTATATCCCCTCAAATCCTACACTCTGGACCTTTAAATGACCTGGTTATTTAAGTTTACACAGCTCAGCAGTGTTTCCATGGTAATAAAGCCGAATTCCAGCGTGGAGCGGCTGAGTGAACGTGGTCTGGACTCTGTGGAGGAGAGTCATGTTGGTGTCGGAGACGCTGTAGAAGCACAGGACACCTGCAGTGTGATCCAGGTACACTCCCACTCTGGAGGACTGAGGACCCGACACATTCGTTTTGGCGTTGTTGTTCCAAAACGTATAACTGTTTTTGGCACAATATAACACCCAAGATTTGTCATTGTATCCAAATGCACATTGATATGATCGCCCTGCTCGTCTGATGTTCTTGTATGCGACTGCGACATAAACGCCATAGTCGTTCTTCTCCACCTCCCAGTAACAACGTCCAGTCAGACTCTCTGTGCTCAGGACCTGAGACCAGCTGTTGAACCTGTCCGGGTGACTGGGATACGATTGGTGTTGCTTCATTAATGCAGCTTTTCGGTTCCCCTCGGATAGTAAAAGATGTCTATTTGCTGTGTTTGGATCCAATGTGAGCTCGCATGAGTATTTTAAGAAATCAGCTCTGGTTTGGGGCTCTGGTTGCGAATCTGGAGGTAAAACATCCACGTCGGTCACCGTCTGCGAGATCTTGGTCCAGTCCTCGCTGAGAATGTCCTGTAGTTTGTCTCTGACCTTGGACACAGCCGCTGTCATGTCCTCAAAGTACGTCAGAGGACGGATATTGATGCTGTGTGATTCTCTGAGTGGTGACAGTGAGGTTTGCAGAACCTGATCCTCTGTGTGTGAGAGCTGCTCCAGCTCTGCGTCTCTCCTCTTCAGCTCTGCGTCTCTCCTCTTCAGCTCTGCGATCTCCTCCTCCAGCTGCTCCTGCAGCTCTTTCACACGACTCACTTCAGTTTCTTGCTGCGATCTGAGCTGCTGCTTCACATCGGAGCTTTTTTTCTCCATGAGACAGATCAGCTCAGTAAAAATCTTCCCACTGTCCTCCACTGCTTTATCAGCGGAGCCGTTGATGTCCTCCACCTCCTGCTGCAGCAGCTTCACGTCTTTCTGTCTGTCCTGGATCCTCTGCTGGATGTTTAGTCGACTCCCCTCGAGCTCTCTCTGCCTCTGGCTCCTCTCCGCCTCAGCGGACACTGTGTCGTGGCCTTTATGTTCCTCCACGGAGCAGATGTAACAGATGCACTGCTGATCTGTACGACAAAACATCTTCATCACCTCATTGTGACGGGAGCACACGTTCTCCTGCAGCCTCTTGGACGGCTCCACCAGCTTGTGTTTCTCAAATGTGGGTGATTCGTAGTGAGGCAGGAGGTGCTGCTCGCAGAAAGAGGCCAGACACTGCAGGCAGGACTTTTCAGCTTTCAGTTTTCTCCCCCTGCAGAAATCACAGACCACATCTCCGACTCCGGCATCGCAAAAATCAGCTTCCCTCTTCCTCAGCTCGTCCACTAACTCTGCCAACATGCTGTTTTCCAGCAGGACGGGCCTCGGTGTGAAGCTCTGCCTGCACCGAGGGCAGCTGTGGATTTTCTTCTCGTCTTCTTCATCCCAGAAGCTTTTCAGGCACTTCATGCAGTAGTTGTGACCGCAGGGAGTCGTGACCGGATCCCTCAGGAGGTCCAGACAGATCCCACAGGAGAAGCTCTCCTCGTCCAGCTGAACTCCTCTCTGCGCCATTTCACCTCTCAGTGTCAGCGACTGGTTCTCAGGAATGAGGAGTGAGTATGTTCCTCGGAACTGGTTTGATCTAAAAAACATGTGAGGGAGGCCTGTCAGCTCTCGCTAGTCAGCACCATGTTGGTTACACCCATCCTCAAACTGCAGATCCGCAGACAGCGACAGTGCAGCTCGCTGTGTTTGTGAAGAGGAGGAATCTGCATCAAGCTCTGCTGCATTCCAGGACGAGGAGCAACACTTTGAAAAAAAAGAAAGTAATAGTTATCATAGTAATGATTACTATGTATTTATTTATATAGCAATTAGGAACAAAGAGAGAAACTCCTGCACACTGTCCTGCTTATTTGCATGGAAAAAAACATTTGGATCTAGCAGACCCTCATCAGGTATGATGGCAGCATCAAAACTTTTCTACAGAGACTGCCTCAATGTTTTCATCATCCAGTCAGAGGACTGCTGAGACTGACGATCACCTGAAATCACTCTGTATCATCAGCCAGACGATAGAGTTATCATTATTTATTTATTTATTATTTATTCACGAGACATAAGCATGTGAATAAATGGAGCTAACAGAATATCAGATACATCATTCAGCATCTGTGCAGTCAACAGCCGATGTTAAAACGCAGAGTTTACAGCAGAGCTGAGCGGCTGCAGTGCCTTCGAGCAAAGCACCGACTGCACTTCTTACAGCAACAAGGAAAATAAAAGACACAAATGAATCAGGTGATTGTTTTTACCAAAAAAGTTTAATTTTGAAATAACAGCAGATGTTACAGTTATAGACCCTTTCAGTATAAAAGCCTTTAAAATAGAATGTATGATAAAAAATTTTTTTAAAAAGATGCAAGAAAAAACTGACGACAGAATAAATAATCTGACAGTAAACAGGATGTGACATCATCCAGAGCAAGTTGTGAATCTTTGGTAGATAATCAAAAAAAATAAATAATTGTTAAAAACTTTGAGCAGAGAGATGACATCACCCTGTGGAAACAAAACAGCTGATTTTTGGCAGGTAGTTTTTTTTTCTTTTTAAGTTTTACAGTGGCTGTTGGGTTTGTTCACTCAAACAACCGAAACATTTTTAAAGTTATGATTGTCTTACTCAAAGTACAAAATGTTTGCAGAACAGGATCATTTTTAAAAATACATAATCAGTATGCATTATATCGTGACTTTTTTTTCCCCAGACCAAATAATTCTTCATTTTATCATGAAAATAATCTGCAGATTTATCGATCTTGACCGTATCGATGCAGGAAATAGAATTTACATATTTACATTCATATTTTTTGGTGACAGAAGCTTATGTTTAAACTGCGGGGGGGGTCCAACATGTTCGCATCCCAGTTCGTCAAATACAGCCGCTTTGTCATTGGAGCTTCGCATCCAAATATGTTGTACTAGATACCCTCCTGCGTCTGTTGCTGACATTCCCGGACGACTTGTCAATTTACGCTTGTAAAATGCATTGTGTCTTTTCTAAATACACTTCCGTTGTCACAGGAAATTAACCGTTTCTGCTCATTAAATGCATGTGGTCTTTTTCAAAATACACCTACAGCGTCAGTAAAACACGTGCACGTGCATAGGTTTAGAAAAAAATAATCATGATTTGTCTTAACGTTCTTACAGGAAGTGAACGGCAGACTCCGGGGGAAACATTCATGCATTCATGTGATGTCGGAAGATCGGAAGTTATGAGTCGGGAAGTCGATCTTCCGACTTCATGGCGTTCATGAGCTCTGAGGTTGTAAAGCGAGAACATCATGAAAGCTACAGAGAATTAATTAATAATTAATTAACCTAGGTCACTCTATGTGGACAGCAGTTAGCATTAATGCCATATTAACACTTAACATGTGATCAAAAATTGATACTTAAAACGTGAATTAATAAAAGGTTTCTTACCATTGACCAAATGTTGAATTTTGCCCGCCATGTTTATGCATCTATGACGTCAATTCGGCAACTTGTGTTATAAAATAACGTTGTTATCAATGTTAGTATACTCTCCTGGATGCATTACAGTTAAAAGTTTGCTATTTGCTGCAGTTAATAGTTAATATCAATTATTGACACTGTTGCTTTTCGTCATTTCTGCTGCCCTGAAACGTCACGCAAACGTCATAACTCGGCAAGTCGGGTATCATTGAAATTTCCCACTCGTATTAACGACTTTGAGGGCCGTTCATGTCCTTGTAACTCGTAAATACGGTACAGATGATATTCCTGAGGAGCACGTGAGGGCAGCAGCAAAAGTCCAGGGTTTGTTGGACCCATCCACCACCCCTCCCACCAGCCCTGTGAAGGCTTTATTTTTATTAACATTCATTTATAGCTTTTCTTGCCTTTATTTGATAGGACAGCTTAAAAGTAAAGGGGAAAGAGAGGACGTGACATGCAGCAAAAAGCTGCAGGCTGGCTTTAACTCGCGGCCGCTGTAGCATGGACGCAGCCTTCGTATATGTGACGCGCGCTCTAGCAGCGAGATTCTTGGCGCCCCGCACTACCGGGGCTTTCTAGATCTTTCTGTTACTTTAGTGAATCACACTAACTCGAAAAGCGCCTCTTTGCGTTGGCGTCTGATACCGACATCACTGACAAAGCAGCAGGATTTGAGAACGGGCTTGTTTAGCGATTTGGTAAATCGTTAACAGAATCGATAAAAGTCGCTCCGAAAACAAGCCAACAATCAAACATGAGTAAACTGTCGTTTAATTTTTTTCAAGAAATTTTATAATAAAGCAGAAATGTCCTTTTTGATAAATGACAACTTTAGATCTGTAACTGAGCCTCTCTGCACGCTGGTATCCATGGAAACTCATCTGACTGACAGGAGGACGAGACGCTGTGATTGTCTGATTGTCTGAAGCATTTCTGAACCGACCAATGAGCTGCGGCGTGTTCGTTTTCACCTGTGTGAAGGAGGACAGGACGGGCGGAGCTTTTAACTCCCGTGTTGTCCGTCACAGACGGTTCAGGTCAAATCCTTTGTTGTGATTGGCTGTCCTGTGAGCTAAACTCCGCCCGCACAGATTAAACACACACACCTGTCTCAGTGTGTCAGAGTGTGTGTTCTCGCGGCGGCAGCGTGTGCAGCACCTGGTCGAGCAGCTGCAGCGCGCGGTGCAGGTGCACCTCCAGCCAGCAGGGCGTGTCCTTGATGCTCTGACGCGGGTAATCGCACCCCCAACCTTTAACGAAGCTCAGACGCACGATACACAGCCGGCGCAGGTCGTCCACGCCCAGACCTGCTGACGAACACACACCTGAAGGGAGACAGGAAGTCACACCTGAGATACAACGACAACAATCACAACGACAACGACGACAACGACGACAACAGGCAATTAAAATAATATTAAGAAATTGAATAAAATGAACAACAATATTGCAAGATATAAAACAACTAAATTAATTAATAAAAACAACAATAATAATAATACTTTTTATTTACTATTAACTGTTTTAAAATGCTTTATATGGTCAAACCAAGATTAAAACATCTCAGAGGCAAATAAAACATTTAAAATAAATATTAGTAACATTTAAAAAACTGGATAATAACACAGTGTGCTAGCATTTTAGATAAAAGATTTTAAAGACGTCACTGATCTTTTTTGTGTATGTTTGTGTGAGTAATGTAAACGTCTCTGTATATCATGTTGTTTTTCTGTTTGTATTTGTACTTTCTGTTTGTTTGTGACGCGGACCCCCTCGAAAACGAGATGACACATCTCAAGAGGTTATCCTTTCAATACATTTACATTTAAATTTAAATTTATGCAGCTGTTGCAATGATAATGATAATAATGATAATGAATACAAACACTAAAATCCACTTTTGTATTTACGTTAATTTAAGTTCTTTATGAGGATTTAAGATCGAAGCTGCAGCAGAAATTATGTTCTCACAAGAGAAAATGAAACACACAGAACTTCCTCCAGCATGTAACAGACAGGAAAACATGTACCATTAATGACATTATTATAATTATAATAATAATTATTATTATTATCGTTATTAGGGCCATTATTAGGAAAATAAATTCTGAGAATTAAGTGGTGGTTCTAAGGAAAAGAAAGTCAAAATATTAGATGACAAAAGCTATAAATTTTATGAGAGAAAGTCTATACATTATAAGAAAAAAGTTATATAAAATCATTAGTGTGTTATTAGTATAATATAGTATATTATTAACTTTATATTTAAAGAATAAAATGTTGTATGTTATGATTATGATTATGATTAAATGTGCATAAGTTTTTTACTAACTTTTTCCTGAAAGACTTTTTAAAATATATTTTTAATTTTCAGTGACGTCGCACTCAAAGATCTTTTAAAGTGTCTCAGAAGTGTCCAGCAGGCAGCGCTGTCCTCTCAGGTTAATGTCCTCCGCACACTGACACACAGCAGAGACAGAGGCGGACGTGTGATACTCACTGACAGCCGGGGCGATCCCCCCCACGCTGTTCGGACCGGGAATCGCACCGACGACCGCTGCTGCCTGAGTCGCTACCGCCGCCTGAGCTGCTGCCGCCTGCTGCTGCATCTGTCTGTGACACTGCCTCAGGTCAAACACCTGGAGGGACAGACAGGTGAGGGACAGACATGTGAGGGACAGACAGGTGAGAGACAGACAGGTGAGAGACAGACAGGTGAGGGATAGACATGTGAGGGACAGACATGTGAGGGACAGACATGTGAGGGACAGACATGTGAGGGACAGACAGGTGAGGGACAGACAGGTGAGGGACAGACAGCACAACAGTCTTCAGGTCAAAAGAATCTCATTAATAATATAAAAGTATATTGAATTTATTTCTAAATTTTTGTACAACTACTCTTAATTACTTTTGTACTTCTGGACCTCTGCAATATTATTTATTTATTTATTTATTTATTTATTTATTTATTTATTTAAAAGTTCATTTATTCTTCTATTCATTTAGCATTTTTTTGATACTCTCTTAATTGTTTGTTGTTTACAGATAAAATGCCCTCAAATTCAGACGGATGTCTCTGCCTGTGGTCTCCAGAGAGGACGAGGACAGAGTCTCTGCGTAGCGACTCTCTCTATCATGCCGCTGCAGGGTTAAAAAATGCTCCGGGTTGTAATGAAAACAATCATTTTGGACGAAGCTTAACCCAGGATGCATCAGTACAAAATGGTCACACGCAGACAGCGAAGGTGAGGAGGGGGACGGTTGAATTAGGACGCCGTGAGTCGACTGTGCTCACCTTGATGTAAGCTCCGGGGTAGATCTTGTGGACTCCGTCTCCTGGCGCTCGTCCCGCCTCACGATCCAGGTATAAGCTCTGGACGAACACCGAGTGGTCGCTAAGGCAACGCATCCAGATGTCCCCCTCCCCCCGACACTCCAGCTGCACCCCCCGACCGATGTGGAGCCTGCAGGGAAACAAGGCACAGAAGAAGAACATCGCCGTGAGTCACCGACGTCACACCTGCTGCCACCAGTTCTGCCGGCGGTCACACCGATCACACCGGGCACACCGTTCACACCGTTCACACCGATCACACCGTTCACACCGTTCACACCGATCATCACACCGATCACACCGGGCACACCGAGCACACCGAGCACACCGTTCACACCGTTCACACCGGGCACACCGTTCACACCGTTCACACCGATCACAACGTTCACACCGGGCACACCAATCACACCGTTCACAGCGATCACACCGTTCACACCGTTCACACCGGGCACACCGGGCACACCGGGCACACCGGGCACAACCGTTGACACCGTTGACACCGTTCACACCGTTCACACCGGGCACACCGTTCACACCGTTCACACCGTTCACACCGTTCACACCGGGCACACCGGGCACACCGTTCACACCGTTCACACCGTTCACACCGGGCACACCGGGCACACCGTTCACATCGGTCACCTGGCGCGGTGACTGGCGCGCAGTGCGGTGGACATTACTCAGCTGTCCCAAACAGAAACGGTCTCCTCCTGAAGGATCCACGTAACCGTCCACGGTCACCAGAGGACAGCTGGACTGGACCTTAAACATCTCCCCGACCTGGACGTCCAACTCGAAGTACGAGATGGAGCACCAGAACTCTGGACCTGAGAGAGGGGACATGTTCCCAGAGTGAGGACACCTCTGGAAAAAGGACATTTTTGGAAAGTTTTGAAAAATCATGATGTAAATCATCATGATGGGCACACCTTCAAAAAATGAAGACATTATGTGAAGTTTTGGAAGGTGAGGTCATTTTTTAAAATTTATGACATTTTGTAGAGTTTTGTAAATAGAGAAATTCTTTTGGAAAGAAACATTTTTAGGGGGAAAGTTATGACATTTTTTTTTGGAAAGTGAGGACATTTAGTGAAAAATTCGGAAAGTGAGGACATTTTTAAAAGTCAGGCCGTTTTTGGAAAGTGGTGACATTTTTTATAACAATTATGACATTTTTCAAAAGTGAAGAAGGTTTTGGAAAGTTAGATTATTTTTAAAAGTTAGGACAATTTTGGGAAGATGTTTTAAAAGTGAGGACATTTGTGGACAATAAAGTTAAGGAGTAATTTTTTTAAAGTTAGGGCATTTTTGGAAAATGTTTTGGAAGTCATGATAGTTTTAAAAGTGAGCACATTTTCTAAAGATCTGTAAGGTGATAACAAAAAGTTGGGAAATCTTTGGAAAACAGACTTTTTTTTAGAAAGTGAAGACATTTTGGTGCAAGAAAGAAGGAAGAAAGGTTTGGAAAGTCAGGATATATTTTGAAATTGAAGACAGTAAAGTTTTGTAAAGTTTTGTAACGCAGGGGCAGTGGTACTAAAGTGATGATATTTTGGGACAGAGCTGGTACCTGGGTGGTTGGACACTGGCTGTGGATACGGAGCAGTACTGTGATGCTGTGACCCTGCAGGAACAAACACAGAGACTCAGTACAACAGTAGAGTACTAATACTGCAGTACTTCAGGGGGATATTTCACATGATGTCGTACAGAAGTGAGTGTTGGGGGCGTGGTGATGATGTAATGGCGGCTGCTGGTGGCCCCGCCCACTCTGCGGCGGTCCTGCTGGGCTGTAGGGGGCGGGGTTATTACCTGGCCAGGTGGCTGCAGAGACACACAGGACAAAGGTCAATATCTGTCACATGTTATTACAGTTACTGTGGTACGAGGGCTGGGCGATAAAACAATAATGACATCAATCGCGAAATAACTTTTCCTCGATTAAAATACGAGATGTAGTCGACAGAACGCATTCCAGCCATGATTTGACGGACAACACGAACAGCCAGTGACAATAAGAATAGCGCTGCGGAGAACCAAATGCAGTGAAGGACTTTGACTGTTGAACAGCTGAGTGTTTGACAGCCACAGCGCTGAAACAGCCAAATCGGCAGAGGTGGAAAGTGACTTCTTTCTTCTTCTGTGTACTTTAGTGCAGTACCGTTTTTGGGGGGGCTGCTGTAGTCGGGCTGGTGTGGGGAGGTGGGGGTGGGAGGGTGAGGAGGGTGAGGAGGCTGGGGGTATGAGGGGGGTTGGGGTGCGGTGGGGAGGCGTGGCCCCCGTGGTTCTGAGGCAGGGCGATCTGAAGGAGCCCGGGGCCGTCGTTGCAGACGCCCCCCACACCTCCCCCGCTTCTCCCGCAGCCGCCCGCTGACAGAGCCGCAGGCGTCATGGAGCTGCTGCTGCCTGCAAGACAGTAAGCAGGGCATCAACTCACACAAAGTTCATCTTTACGTGAAATAAAAAAACATTTGACTGACAGTCTGACCTGGAGGGGAGAGAGGCATGCTGGGATACATGCTGACGGGGCGGGGCTGGCTGTAGGGGTCAGAGTGGGGGGGCAGGTCGATCTGCAGACAGTCCTGCATGAACTCCTCCTTTATCAGAGACTGAGGACCTGAAGGAAGACAGGGGGCGGGACGAGGAGCAAGAGACGAATCAGACAACAGATAAGATAAAAACATAAAGTTTTCCTCTGATCATGAATATGAATATATATAAATGTTCAGTGTGTGTGTGTGTGTGTGTGTGTGTGTGTGTGTGTGTGTGTGTGTGTGTGTGTATGTGCACCTGTGGTGGCGGGGGACGCCACCCTCTCGTAGTGGTACGGATTCACACACACGCTGTCGTACTTCAGGTCGAAGGCGTACTGACAGAACTTCACATGTTTCAGCTCGTTCTTGTGGAGGTCGGGCCAACGCCACAGACGGGCGTAGATCACGTGAGGGAAACCTTTCCTCCCCGCCACCTGCAGACAGACAGACAGACAGGTGAGACACACACAGACGTTTAACAGACAGACACAGACAGACAGGAAACAGCCTCCATGGAAATTTAAATAAACTCTGTGAGAACAAACTGAGTCACCGTGAGCAGGGGTTACCATGGAAACAGTGTGTGTGTGTGTGTGTGTGTGTGTGTACAAGGTGATGCAGGGTTAACTCGTCACACCAAACCACGACCATCTCATGGACATCATGTCTGACCTCGTGTGTGTGTGTGTGTGTGTGTGTGTGTGTGTGTGTGTGTGTGTGTGTGTGTGTGTGTGTGTGTGTGTGTGTGTGTGTGCGAGACAGACGGAGCTCATCACACTGCAAAAAATTCATCCTTATGTTTATTTTAACATTTTTAGTTTTATTGATTTTTTTTTGTTTATCAGTTTTTAAACCAAAGGATGAGTTAAAAAGGTATCTAAGAACATAAATTATTATTATGAATGCAAGAATTAAAAAAAAGATTTATCCAGACACATATAACACAGCAGCTTTATTCTCAGATCAGTATCACTCTGATTGATTATTGATTGCAGTCAATAATCAATCGAGCTACAGTGAGGTTTAAATAAAAAACAAAAAGATTAATCTTTTTGAGCACAATCATGTTAAAAAGCAACAGAAAAAAAGTTTTATCTTTCAAATACAAATAAAAGTTAAAGCTGCTGCATGCGTCCCAAACAGGAGAACTAATATATAAGACAATAAAATATAATGTTTATTTGTAGAGCTCAAAACTCACAAACTTCACACTCAGCAGCAAGTTCAAACGGTTAAAATAATCAAATACCAAATCTGATCAAACAGAGTCTGAAGGTCCGCTGTGAAGGTTGTGAAATGGATAAATTAAGTATATTTTCTTAAGTGTATAATCACCTGAAAATAATAATTATTGTGTTTTTGTTACCTTAAAATGAATCAATATAAACATAAGGGGCAGCTCCTCATGTTTCTACGGTAGCCTAGAACGGACAAATTTAAAGCTGGCTCTAGATCGGAACATTCGTGTTTTCCGTCGTTAGCTGCCACTTCACGATGAGCAGCGTCGGAAAAAAACACAGATTTATTAAATTCAACATTTTTCAGTCGGAACAAAATAAAATAAAACACTGAAAACGAGAAAAGATCCAAAACAAGCTGATTAGTAAACGGAGAGATGGAGTCACATCACTGCATCACATCCACACACACACACACACACACACACACACACACACACACACACACACACACACACACACACACACACCCTCAGTGCAGCAGCCTATCAGAGTGTGTTCTGTGTGCACAGGTGAAGGGCAGGGATAACAGTCTGCAGACAAAACACACACGCACACACACACACACACACGCACACACACACGCGCACACACACACACACACACGCACACACGCACACACACACTGTAAAAAAGCGTCCGTCTTAACGAGTCGCTCAGCTTCACTCTGTGTTCGACACAAATCACTCTGCAGACAAAACTTTGTGTGTTTGATAAAAAAAAGCGTCAAAGAAGCTGAAGCTGCAAACACGGACGCTTCACACACAGAAGCTCCGAACATCCACAGATTTGTGCTTCAGTATCAACAGGCTGACCTTTGACCTTTGACCCGCACGTCATCACTTTATCTTATTAGACATTTCTGTGAAGTTTTATTTGTTTATTAGAACATGAATTGTTGATTTACGGCCAAAAACAAGTTTTGCAGTTCATCGTTGAGTCCGAGTGGACGTTTGTGCCAAATTTGAAGAAATGACTTCAACGTGCTGCTGAGGTCTCACTGTGAGGAGAACGGGACAGACGGACAGACAACCCCAGAAATAAAACACCAAAATGATGTTTGGAGCCTCTAAAACTGTAATATTTGGAAGTTATAAACCGCTTTTGATGCTACAGTGGCTTCCTATTTACATTGTTGACTGCCCCCTGATTGGACGGTGCTGCAGACGTTTCCTAGCAACAGATTTACGCTTCACTGGTTTTAGTGGTGCAACCTGATGATTCAGTGAAACTGAGAACTTTTTACAGTGTAGGAACTCTGTGGCCAGATCCAAGAACAAACTCGAGACGTGCACACATTCCCGTCTGTCTGCACACACACACACACACACACACACACACACACACACACACACACACACACACACACACACACACACACACACACACACACACACACACACACACACACACACACAGTCTGGCTTAAGTTAACCCGGCCCCTTTCCTGTGTTTCAGACAAAACAAGCCAGCCTGCCCTTCCTCCTCCTCCTCCTCCTCCTCCTCCTCCTCCTCCTCCTCCTCCTCCTCCTCTCCGTCTTCAGTCTGCTCTCTGACACTCTTGTATCAGTTTTCTGTTTGGATGTTTGAAGTTTTCCAGGTTCCTTTGATCCTTTAAAGACTTCACAGGATCCCCTGGTTCTCCAGGAGGCTGCAGGACTCCTTAAGGAGGTTTCAGGCTTTTTAAGGAGAGAGTTAACATTCCTAAAACGTGTTGCAGGTCCTTGATAAACGCCTCTTTCCTTTTAGGACAATGTCAGATGCTTCATCTGGGTCTTCCAGGGAACTTGAAGGAGGCTTGTGAGTCTCTTGACGAGGTTTCGGGGTGTCCTGGGTAATAGGCGGGCCGTCTCGAGGTCTTCTGGTGTCTCAGAAATAAAGACATCGGGGTGATCTTCAGCTCTCTGGTAGAGCGTGCGTCCCATACAGGCTGCGTCCTTCGCGGCGGCCCAGGTTCGATTCCACCCTGTGGCCCTTCGCTGCACACGGCCCCTCTCGCTCCGTCCTCTGCTGTCATTCAGCAGCTCTGCAGCCGGCGGGTTTACATCGCAGATCTGCACAGTGACGAACAGTGACGCTCTGCCACTTCTCCTCCTGCAATAACATCCAGTAACCATGGCGATGGACGTTCAAAACATTAGCAGCTCTATTTCTATTGCAGCCTTCGCACAAGCCGTCATTATTTCCAATTAGGAGCCGACAGATTATCGGTCGGGCCGATTAGCGAGGCCGATATTTGGCATTTTGCAGGTTATCTGTATCTGTGTGCGTCTTCATCAGCATTTAACCTCACAGGAACATTATTTAAAATGATAAACATCCTTCAAACGTTCTTCAAACATCAGACTAAAATGTTTTCTTTAAAACATTATTGGAACTCGTAGTTAACGTTAGCTGATGTCGTGGGAGCGTTCCCGTTAGCTGGCTGCAGACGTAAACGGCTCATTCTAATGCAACGAAAACACAACAATTTATTTTATTCTGATTGTTCACTAAAGAAAACGTGCTTATGATATCTTATTCAGATTCTGCAAGTTTTTTTTTTTTTACTACATTATTTATTTTTTTATTTTATTTGGGAAAAGCGGTTTCAAATAACTTTACTACAAATTAGTGGAAAAAGAGAGTTGGAGGCAACTATTGCAGTACTTTTGGTATGGCAACTGTTCTACAGTTAAGCTCTCATTTAGCTCTTCCAATCATTTTTCAAATTTCTTTGTAACATTAACAAATTATATACAAAAGAACATGGGAATATTTATTTATTTATTCATTCATTTATTTAATTTACTACACTATTTATATTATATCATATATATATATATATATATATATATATATATATATATATATTTATTTGATTTGATCGTATACACTTTTATTCTGTTTGAGTCCCGCTCAGGCAGTGAAAGTGAATTTCATTGTTTTAATCTGTTCAATGACAATAAGACTCTCTTTGATATATCAGCCTAAATCCTACACACTGGACCTTTAAGGGTTCTCCAGAGTTCTCCAGAGCTTGAAAAGGTTCTCGTGGTGCTGCTGGAGGTGCCAGGGACGCCTGAGGGGTTTGAGGTCATTGAACAGGGTTCTTCGAGTCCTGAAGTTTAATTTGGAGCGGGTCGGATTTTCTCTCGGGGCGACCTTTGTCTGCACGGTCAGTCATTAAAAATGTTCTGTGGGTCCTCGTGTCGGTTCTGCCCGTTCCTGATCTGTTCTGGCTGTAACGTGAGGCCGAACGTGGCTCATGTGAGCCGTCTGAAGTGTGATCCATGTTTACATCCTCCGGTCTGATAATTACTGTCTGACAGTGTGTGACACACCCAGCTGTCTGCTGCTCTGACTCCGTCCTACACTTTACACAGAACAGCAGAGAACACTTAGCAGAGAACACCAGAAACACCAGAGAACATCAGAGAACATCAGAGAGAGAACACCAGAGAACATCAGAGAACACCAGCAGAGAACACAGAGAACAGCAGAGAACAGCAGAGAACATGAGAGAACATCAGAGAACACCAGAGAACACCAGAGAACAGCAGAGAACATCAGAGAACACCAGAGAACATGAGAGAACATCAGAGAACAGCAGAGAACATCAGAGAACACCAGAGAACACAGAGAACATCAGAGAACACCAGAGAACACCAGAGAACATGAGAGAACACCAGAGAACACAGAACACCAGAGAACACCAAAAAAAAAACAGAGAACAGCAGAGAACAGCAGAGAACAGCAGAGAACAGCAGAGGAACGGCTGCGAGGAACCAGACAGGAGACGGGAGCAGGTGACTGTCGGACAGGTGTTAGAGGAGGAAGTGAACTGCAGTGTTACTGTTGTGTGCTTTTATTAATATGCTTCAAATCTCTTAATTATGGCAGCTTTCATTCCATCGTGATTCAGTTTTTGAACATCCTCTTTAAATAAACCTGACACCTGATTTATATCTTACAGGTTTAATCAGCGACATCATACAAAGTTCGCTGAAAACAAACTGCGACAGGCGATTACGTGTTTATTCCTCCAACCACAAGCAAATCTTAAAAATGAAGAGAGACTAAAACTAAACTGAAAAATAAAAAAGTCTGAAATGCAGAGCCGATGGATGAACCTTCAAACATTGGACATAAACCGTCTCCACGGCTTCTACTCATTTTAATCGTCTCTTCAGCGGACAGTTGTGCTGCTTTCATCTCTTTATTCTTCTGCTTTCAGAGCTCACACTTCAGCGGACGCTTCAAACGTTTCAGATCTTTACCTGAACAACTTCCTCAGCTCCTCTTCTACCTTTTTCCACGTTAATACCTGCGTGCATGCTGTTTTTAAACGGAGGAAAACCCGTTAGAGACTCCTCTGTGATGGACAGCTGACCAGAGCTGTGTACACGGCTCTGCAGTAGATGCCTTTCTGTTCTTTTTTTTGATTTTGATTTGTGTCACGTTCAACATCTCGAGCGGGTTGGAAACAGGTTAGTAAACAGTGGACAGCAGCATGGAGGCCAGTGAAAATGTTACCGTGGTCACTTAAATCTTCTACTTATTCAGCTTCTCTTTCAAACTTGCTGCAGACTCAATTGTGAATGACAGATTTTTGGTATTTTCCACCTGATGACATCATTTTTTTTAAACCATATTTGGCATGTGTTTTTTTCTCATCAAAAAAAGATAGTGGCATCATGATAAGAACCTGGCAATTAAAGGGTTAAACTTCTGAAAATTCAACAGTATTTGATATTTAGGATTAGGACTGATGTTGGTTAAAAAATTAAATCATTGAAAGTAGAAAATAATATTAATATCTTTCAGGCTTGATTTTGAAAAGCACATTTTATGTGCAGAGCAGTAAGAGTGTGTGTAACATTAAAGCGAGCCCTAAGGGTTAAAACAGTTGATCCGTTTCAGGTGATCGAACAATCGATCGATTTATGTCCGATCGCTGACGTTCTAAATGACTCCTCAGTGGTTTATGTAAAGAAAACATCAGTTTCGTCCAAATGAACTCAAATTCAAAAGAAAATTTGAATGAACGCTTGTTTCCATTGATGTTGTGTAAACTTTCAGCTGCATCACACAGATGGAAAACATCACACACACACACACACACACACACACACACACACACACACACACACACACACACACACACACACACACACACACACACTGTCCTACCTGCAGCCGTCCGTCCAGCGTCCTCTGGATGGTGACACACTTGCTGGGATGGACGCCGTTGGTGGTGACGGCGGTGATGAGCGAGTCCAGCTCGTCCTTCTTCTCCTTCAGCTTCTTCACGAGACTCTCGATGGCGCGCTTGGCGAAGCCCTCGTTCTCGGCGCCCTGCCGGTGGCACATGAGGCTGTGGACGATGCTGAGGCAGGCGTCTGCGCTGCTGCTGGGGGGGGGCCGGGCCGACCGACATGGTCACTGAATCTGCGAAAATTTAGAAAATCCAGTCAATGCTTGAATCATGTTTTAAGCAAAAATGACAAAAACACCCCAATATTTGCTAACTTTCATCTTCCATGATAACAAAACTGAATAAATTTGTTATGGACATTAAAATGTAAAAAAAAAAAAGACACCTGAAGACGTCACCTTGGATTCTGAGAAACAGACTCAAGCTCATACATTTTATAGACCAATGATTCATGGAGTCATCATAAAAATATTCGCTAGATAAATAAAAAGTGAAAATCATTAGTTGCAGCTCTATAATTTAATTTGATTTAATCAGTTACTATTTCAAGCTGAGATTTTTTCTGTCAGAAGATTTTTTGACACATTATGTGCTCAAGACTATTGAAAATGTGAAAATCCAATAATAATTTTGGTTTTTGCAGTTTTTGGCGACGATAAATGGTGCAGTTTTGCAACTTTAAAGAAAATATTCATATTTTCTTTAAAAACTGGCCATAAAATAAACACAAATACAACCATAAAGTTGGATGCCCCTCCCCTAAAGCCAAAAATAAAAAACACAAGTCTCTCATCAGAGCTTAAAAAATGATTTGACAAGCCTCTCCCTTTTAAACCCCCCCCTCATAAATAACAAACAGTCCCTTACAAATTCAGATTTCTACACATAACATACGAAAAGCTCAGACAGAAGCCTTCATCCGCTTAACGTGTTCAAGGACCGGAGATTTTTAAAGAAAACATGCCTTCCAAACCTGCAGTAAAAAAAATACAAAATACAGCCATGAATAAAATACGGTAAATAATGAACAGTCCCTAAGTGGTACAATGACATAGTAATACACAGGTATGTTCTGTAAAAGATAAAATACTCTGAAACAGGATCAGAGCTGTGACATCTCATTGATACGATCAGATCCTGGTGATCGGTGATCAATATAAAGATTGAGTGTGATGCTCCGTCTTCACTTTCACTGTGTTGCATCACGTTTCTGATTATTCATCAACCTCTGACTGACTCACGTGATCCCCCCGAGCCCCTCACCGACTGATCAATCAATTCAACTTATGATTGTCAATAAGATGACGTCAGCCGTCCATAATTAGTAGACAGTGATGTCATCAAGCCGCTTAGTTGGTCAATCAAGTCTCGTTTTCTGTTGATTGGTTGATTGATTACTGATGTAACGATCAGCGCAGCTGGGGGTCAGAGAGACAGTTTGACATGCAGACACTCACACAGACAGGAGGACAGACAGGGGGACAGACAGGAGGACACACAGGAGGACAGACAGACGCATCAACAGTTGTCAGGTATTTAAAGCGGCCGCGCGGAGTGAACCCTCCGCGGGCTCCGGCGGCTCCACTCACCGGGACTCGGCTCTCTCCGCTCGGCTGTGCTGCGCTGCCTGTGACGGTGAGACCGGCTGTCTGTGTGTCCGTGTGTCCTCCGTCTGATCCAGACTGTCTGTCTGCACACTCATGAGAGTCAGCGGGGGGGGGGGGGGGGCTGTGTCATGCTCACCAGACAGCCAGACATAACAGGAAGTCAGCCGAGTCCGACGCGTTATAAAAATAAGAGTAGATTCATGAGCGCAGACAAGCACATTAAAGAAGAACAAGAATCTGCCTTAAAACGCGTTTTTCACACATTAAAGATCGTGTGAAGTGGTACATATTATTATGGAACATTATTAAGTATAATTAGTATAATTATTCAAGTACATCTGACGTACTTGTACTTAACTTTTTTGTTGTTTTTATTCATTTATTTTAATTTCTTCTCTACTCTCCAGAAGAAAATGTACTTTTGACTGCACTACATTGATTTTAGTAGTTAGTAAGTTAGATCTTCATTTGGAACATGGTAAATAAAATAAGACAAAATCAAAGCATGTCACATAAAGTAATAAATAAATAAAAAACCCAAGAAATGATTCGAAAAAAGTGCAGAAAATAAAAAAACAAAATATGTATTTTTTGTAACTTGATTTCAATCCTTTAAAACTTGAGCAAAGTGGCTTCATTTCTTTCAAAAATAGCAACACAAAAAACCCTAAAATAAATATTAAATAAAAAATACTACAATATAAATATTTAATAAATAATACATATTTACATAACAAAAAGTAATACAATCTATATACACTATGTGCACTTTTCATTTATCCACATAATGTATGCTTTTTATTTAAAGTTGCACAGCATAACTGAAATACACACAGGATGTGTTTATTATTACTACACAAAAACAGAGAAATATGAATATTATTGCACAGTAAATGGCAAAAGTATTGCAAATCGGGGAATTGCAAAGGAATTTTACACAGTAACAATATAAAGCATATAAGATATTTATATATTTATGATGATAAAAAAGGAAATATATAAACTGTAATGAAAAAAAGTGTTGTGTATTAGTCATATTAGTTATCTATATAATGTATATGACTATGTTTTGCTGCAAATACTTTTGTGCTTTTACTTGAGGAGACTGTGATTTTAAATGCTGACTTTTACTTGAAACAGAGTAAATCTACACTGTAGCAGGCCCAAACACTTCTGCTTTTACTTAAATTAAGTGAGATTTTGGAGTATTTCTCCAGTGAGACATTAGGTCAGTATGTTATGGTCTGCCTCTAAACTTTCACACTTAAAACATCCGCCTGCAAAATCATCCTCACGTTATTATTATAATAAATTATTATAATTATCAGCATCGTCATTATTATTATTATTACTATTATTATTATTTTTTATGCACTAGATCTAACTTCAAACATTTATTTTGAAGTTTGAGGACAGAAATGCGTTTTTTCCGGTGCTTTCTTAACTTCTGTGACAAAGTTTGTTTGTGCGCGTGACCTCTGTTGAGTGTGAGGCAGACAGCCAATCACAGCTCTCCTGTGTATGCGGTTGCCCTGGGTTACCAGGTGATTGGCGGGTCGGCGGACAGACAGACTTTAGCGCCATCTCGTGGTGAAGAGAAAAATAATGAACACAAACAAAATACAACAGACGAGTTTGACACTGATAAAGATATAATCAAAAGTATTATTGGTATTATTATTATTATTATTATTATTATTATTATTATTATTATTATTATTATCATCATTATTATTCAGGGGTTTTCTTTATTTTTTATTCTGAAAACAAAATCTGCAACTGAAAAAACAAGACCTCAAATATGATATTAACTGAGAATTAAAGATAAATTATTCAAAATTAAAATTAAAATACAAATTTAAATCAAAATTATATTTGAATGGAAATCAACCTTTTCCTACAATTTTTTTTTTTCAAAATTTAAAATTGAGTTTCATTTTTTATTCTTTTTATTAATAATGTTTTAAAATTAAATCTTTGGGTCTTGATTTGGTTCCATAACCTGAAACTGATATTAAAATGCTATATCTGATGGTCTTTAATTTGGAGGATTTCCACCTTTTAAACCTTCTGTGGACAAACATCTATGTTAAATATTATATTATATATAGAATATTGCATTAAATAATTACATGCAAATTTGCAAATTTAAATCAAATCAGATATTAAAGATTAAACTATCCAAACTCAAAAATGCACATACCGAATAAATAACTACAAGGCATTCAATCAAAAAGCAAAAAATAAAAACAAGAAAACAAAACAAAATACATAAAAAATAGGCCGAATCTTTAGCTTTTTTTTTTTTTTTTTTAAAAAAAAAAAAAACTTCCCCTTTTTACTTATATTTATTACTAATTTACTACTAAGTTTAATCAGGCCAAAGGGGAAAAATGAATAGAAATGCAGAAAGAAAAAAATCCCAATTGAAAATAAGCCAGTTTCGCATCTGTTTGCGAGCACAGTTTTAATCATGTTTTTATTTTTGAGGGTTAATTCCTGAAGTCAAATGTAAACAGAAACAGACACATTCATGAGGACAGTGAGGATAGTGAGGACAGTGAGGACACTGAGGACAGTGAGGACACTGAGGACAGTGGGACAGTGAGGCTGCATGAAGGACAGTAACTAAACCTGACCGTTAGCCGAGCCGTTAAACGCTGAATTTCAAACCGTTTTTTATTTCGGGGTTCGGTCTGAACGGTCGTTGATTTGGGAGCAAACAGGTGAAACGTCGACAGGTGAAACGTCGACAGGTGAAACGTCGACAGGTGAGCGGCGGCGCCAAACATTGATGTTTAGCTACAATAACAACATGTTGCTAGCTTAGCTACCTTTAGCACAGCAGTCGTTAGCACCCAAACGTTGCGTTACGGGACATTACGGTCGCGTGATACTGTCACGTTAATTCGAAAAAAAGCGTTTAAAACGCTTTGAAGTTTAACTGAACATAAAAAAGATTTTAAAAATAATCGGCGACTTTAAAGACCATTAGCTCAGATTTGTAGCAGTAGCAAGCTAGCAGGTTAGCATCGCGGTTAGTCCACGTCAGCTGAGACAGCGGCGGTGAGCAGGTGTGTTTCCGCTTCCCGGTAACACACCTGCGTCCGTCACGTTTGAGGTGACAGCTTTCTTTCATCTTAAGTTGTAAACTTAACCAACTTAAACTAAAAACTTTCCTTCCTAGAGTCAGATAACGTGTTTAAGCTAATGCTAGCTCGAGAGAATGGCGGCGGATCCCCTTTGTAACTTCCTCAAATGTGACGTCTCACAGTTCATCGGCAAACCGAGAGCTTTGTAGCGACTAAAGTTTAACACGTGGACATTTATGGTCTTCTCTCAAAGTCGGCTTTCATTTGAACCATAAAGCAGCACTTACTGTTGACCAAAGACGGACTTCATGCGTTGTTGCTGCTGATTAAATGAGGCACCAGAGGGGAAATTCACGCTTTCTGCACATTTAAAAAAGCTGCTGGTTGTGTTTCTGTGCCGAATTGAATTTTTTGTGTGTCATTCAGATATCCAGCGGATTTCGTCCTATTAATCCCTTCGGTAATGAAAGAGGCGTTTGTCTTTGTTAATTAGCCCACAGGTGAATGGGGTTTCGGCTCAGCTGTGAGTGTGTCATTTTTGTGACTTGCAGTAGAAAGATTCAGGGAAACTGGAAGCTTATGGATTCATCAAAACCACCCTCATTTTTCCCGAGAGGCACCTCAAAGGTTTCTCTCAATGAGCGGTGAGACACATTTCATCACATCCTGCAAAATGTGCTTTTAAGTTGACAATTTATATTTGATTGTTCCATTTTCCATCCTGTAACGTCTCTTGGTTGAATGAGAAGTATGTTTTTCTTTACCAAGAATCACCATGATTACATAATATGTAATGTGGATCACAAAAACTCATCATCAGTTTATCCAAAGACATACAAATATGATTGATTATTGATTATTGATAACCTTTGAACTCCTGTCTGTGTGTGTCATGTTGTAGCTTCTCTCACCCTCTTACCCGGCCCAGAATGACGACCTTTAACCCCGTCCTTCCACACCAGAGGAGGGTGTATGACGCCCCACAGGTGGTCCTGCTGGTGAGGAGAGAGAGGTCATCACCGCTCAACCTGCAGGTGAGTTACAGAGCTGTGCACAAAAATATACACAAAAATATATACTCTTGCTATTATTGTTCTTATTTTATTCAAATAGGATAACAATGTTCCCACAGATCCTTAAAAAGTCTTAAAAGGTATCAAATTAATTTATCTAAAAATAAGGCCTTAATTGGTATTAAATTGACTTAAATTAACTTTTCAGAAGCCTTAAAAATGCTCAGACATGCATTGCATTGTCAAATCTCAAAATAATTGGTAAAACCCTTTTTTCTGCTAAATAATTTAATATATTCCTTTTCTTAAACTCGTTATGATGGGAATCCAAGAAGTATAAACATGCAGATTGAGAATCACAAAATCGTCCTGAAAACAACAGAAATGCCAGATATTTCCCACTTCTGTGTGTAAATAAGTAGATGCCTTTATGAGAATATAACATGTTCATTGTCTTCCATGAAGAAAAAAGTTATTTTTTCCCAACATTTGACATAGAAAATCTAACTTTTCTACTGGACAAAAAAGTTGTTTTTTTGTTACAATAAACATTTGGGCAAAATAAAATAGTTCACTTTCGGTTATTAGGAAATTTGTTCTTTAGCTTAATTCCGAGTTGCATTAAAAAAGTCTTAAATCTAACTTGAGTTTAAAGAAAAACATTTTGCACTTGATAAGCTCTTCTAAACTCACCTGTTTGGCGCTCTGCTCTCCGTCCCGATGCAGACCCGTGACACGTCTGTGGGGGTGACGCAGCGTCTGAGGAGGAGGAGCGTCTGGACTCGACTCGGCTGGAATAAGGCGACTCGTCGCTTCTCGATCTCCAAACTTCGAGGCTTCTGGAGCTTCAGGAACAAGTACAAGTGGAGAGCCAGGTTCACCTCCACCTACAGGGGTGAGTACCTGCTGGTGTTTTCTCTCTGACAAGAAATCATAGCGATAAATCAGTTAACAAACCGCCCCAAAGAGGAAATATTATCATTACTAACTTCTGTTTCTGAAAAATAAGTTATTCCATCATCACACCTAAACCTGTCGTTACATCCTCACCTGTAGTCACACCTGTCTGTGCTTCCTGTGCAGGACGAGCAAACCTTCATAGTCGACTCGGGCAGCGTCGCCTCCTGGGGACGAGAAACATCTGGAAATTAACAGCAGGTCAGTTTATTAACACAAGCTCACAGTGAGCAGAGGACACACCCCAACTGTTGTTACACCTGTTGGAGGCTCAGGTAAGACGGTAAAATGTCCCTGATGATAGTCAAACCGCTGATGTTTGAAGTTGTGGATGGTACCTTTACCATCGCCGTTCAGACCGTGAGTTTTTCATACATTCATTAAATATAACTATAACATGAAAGCAGCAACTGTAAACTGAGATATAGATAAAATAATTTAATTCACTGATCCGACTACTTTCAACTATTAAGGTGGAACGTTTACTTGTAATGTAACTGCATGTGCATTGAAAAAAAGGTGCATGAAATCATGACGTGAGTCCATCAACACACCTTAAATTTCAATATGACAACTTTGACAGCTCAGTCTGTTTTTATTGTCTCTCTTGGACGACTTCAGTAATGAGCGGATCTTAAGCAGAAATTTAACCGGATTATATGAACTTCATATATTCCAAAACAACAACACGTCACGTGCAAATGTTTCACAGTAAAATGTCAACAGAGGCGTTGTCAGAGGGCTTTTATTTTGAAGTGGGAGCAGGAAAGTTTGAGTAACAGACCTTTGTATTTCCTCATTTCTGTGACAGAGACTTTTAAAGTAAAACGTGGTTTAGAGGCGATATAATCATCACAACGCCATTTTCACTGTTTCTGCTAACAAATGCACAAGGAAGAAAACGGCGAGCCACCGTTTCTCGATGTGCTGCAGCTGACAGGCAGCTCACGCTCTAATATACTTATATATAATATATCATATATAATATATAATATCGATCGGTGCACGCCTGCTTTTGGCGGAGTGACCAGTGATGACAGGTTTCTTCCTCCCATTAAAGCATTAGAGTAATAAACACGGTCACCTGTTCTCCTGCAGGACAAACACACCTGCAGAGGGGCGGGGCCACCTCTGTCAGTGGGCGGAGCTGGAGCAAAGCCAACGTACCAACCAAGAAGAAGCTGGACGCAGAGCTGGACAAGTATATGTCAACGTCCAGGAGCCGATTGGACAAACAGCTAGACGAATACATGTCCAAATCCAAGAGCCGGCTGGACGCTCAGCTGGACGAGTACATGTCGATGGCGGGACAGATAGAGACAGACTGGGACTGAGACGGTTGTCATGGCGGCGGAGGGTTCAGTTTTCAGCCGGTTTTCTGCCTACAGTTTGATTTTGTGACGGATAAAGCTTCATTATTTGATTTAAACAGATGAAGGTTAAAGATGTTAATGTTTAATTTGACGGGTGGATTATTGATCGATGTGATGGAGCTGTAGGGGGGAGGAGCTCTGACTTTAGTTTGAACTCACAGGTGAGTTCCAGGTGTGCAGAGGCAGGAAGTCGCCGTGTTGCTCTCAGTGAACGTGTATTAGTTTCACCTGTTTGGTTTGTTCATCAGTTTATCGTCACCTGAATAGGCCGTGTGCACTTCACTGACCGCTCTGTGTGTGGGAACTTTTTCCGATCGTGTTACTGAGGCTCCACTTTTGTTACCAGAATTTAAAAAATATATATTTTAATAAAAGATGTTACCTGCCGAGTCACTGTTGTTTACTTCAGGTGTTCAGAAAGTGAAGCACAATTCAAGTTTTCCTTCGTTACGGAGTCTGATCATCGATATGTTGGGCAACTCAAGTATCAAGGGAGGCTCAACTTGTGCCCCCAGTACCAAATCTGGCCCCCAGTCGGGTGTCCGGTGGCCCTTAAACTATTTTCTAATTCACAATAAAGAGAAAGCGATATACACTGGGAAGTGGTTTTTACTTTTAGTGTCCATAAGGTGCCAGATTGCAGAAAACAGCATCCAAATAGTGCCAGTGGAGGATCCCCCACACCCCCGACAGAGGTCCTGGATAAGACCCGAATGTCCTGAAAAATCCCAGAACATCCTGAACTCGCACAATTGTCCTAAAAAAGTATAAATATCCCAAAATTGTATAAACGTCGTGAAATCCTAGAAACGTGGTGCTGCTGTGATTGGCCCCTGACCTGAAGTGAGGTTTTGAATGAAGGGCTTTTATATGGACTTAATGTCTATTTTTTAAGTATCTTAATTTTTCGCACATTTTCAGTCAGAGTTGTAAATGTGATTTTAATTCATGCCAAAAAGTCTGATGAAACCAGGGTTTCAATTTTAAATTATTTTATTAAAAAATGCAACATGAACCTGCAGACAGGAAATTCAGGTTTACAATAAACAAGGTGCAGCATTAAAAAGGCTGAAATTACATGATTGTGTGGTCTGATAGTGTCACGAGGGGCCACAGGTGTCTGCTGCTGCAATCCACTGCGAGTCGAAAACTGATATTTTATTCTATTTCTGCCAATAGATCCTCTAAATCTTACACACTGGATCTGTAATGCAACATACAAAAGCCCAGACAAACAAACTCTGAGCAAAACAGTTTGAACCAAAGCTAATAACGTAAAGTCACGAGCGTCCGTTTTTATTGTTAAAGCACTTTTCACAACACAAGCACAACACGAATCACTACATAAGGTCAAAATGAATAAAGATGTCATTCGGCGCCACGTCGCCACGTCGCTGTGCCACCAGGTGTGTTTTCCCTCCCTAACCTTTCCAAATCTGAGCAAACTGGCTTGATTTCTTCCAAAAAGCTAGGGAAGAAGGCAACGGACAACTTAAAGTGAAATGGTCCAAAAATTTGCCAGAAATTAGTAAAAAGTTCAAATAAAATTACCTGATAATAAATGACAAAAAGAATAGTAAAAAATAAATGACATTTTTAAAAATATATTTTAATGTGTATTTGATTTTTTTTCTGAAACAAAAATTTAAATATATAGTTTTATGAACATTTTCTCTATTTTTTTTCCATTTTCTTGTCTTTTTAAATTTTTTTTTGCATTTTGTAGAACATTTCTTGCCAAGTTGTTCATTGCTTTTTCTCCCCATGTTTTCAAAATAAATCAAATTTCAGAGGTTTACATGCTTGTCAAAGTTTTTTGAGTGCAGCACAATAAAATCAGTCTATACATGAAAGGGTTAAATGACCTTCCTTCGGACGTTATTTTCCGTTATTTAAGTTCCTGGTTCAGTGAATTGCAGCATAACATACAGGCTCTAATAAGAGACATTCCAGGAGCATTATGGGAAATGTAGGATACAGTTAGGACACAGGGATGATGATGATGATGATGATGATGATGATGAAGGTCACAGACACCTGTGGAAGAAGAAGTGACACCTGGAGCCCGGCTGACAGTCACACAGCTGCCCGAAGCGAGGACCTTTCTTCACCGAACAGGACGCCCTGACGTCACACTGAGAGAGAGAGACGGATGGATGGATGGATGGATGGATGGATGGATGGATGGATGATAGATGGATAGATAATTTATTAACCCTTCACAGAAAATAACATTTGTTACAGCAGTTCATTAACACATAACATAAAAGTACATCTATATTTATTCACAGGAAATAAGTCATAAATAATAAAAAATCAGCATGTGTGACGTTGTCTCACGGTCGGCAGGCGGCTCTGTCGTCTGTTCAACGTTGACGACTTCCTGTTCTGAAGTTTCTCCAGAACGTTCTGCAGGGCGAGCAGCTGGCAGACAGAAAGTATAAAAAGTATTTATCGTTACACGTTATTTATGACACGACTTCAAAGATCAGGTTCTTTAATCCAAAAGACAAAATGCATCATTAACTAAGGAGAGGAGACCGGGCTGGTTTCTGGCTCATAATCAAATGAATTTTTATTTTAAACATGTAAAAACAAAACACGCAAATAAAAGCAAACGAGAATTCAAGCAAGAATAATGAACGAAGAGAAAATAATTTAAAAAAAAAAAGATCTTTCCGAAGTCTAAACATCTATCTCAATTACAAATACTAAAACCACTTAGACTTAAATATTACCTGTTCAAAAAGGAGTAGGAAGAGGTACTCATGTATTCATTCTTACCCCTATACTGTATATTCATTAACATTTTACATACATAAACGACGTCCCAAATTTTGAATTTTAATGTGAGAATATTAAAAGTATGTATAAATATTTTTTTAAGAGCTTCTGGAACTAATATTAGCCATGCATTTGTCTGCAGTTGACTATGGAGACTCTCTCTCTCTATAAGCAGTGATTGAACCAGCTGCTTCCTAAAAGAGAAACATGAAAAACCCAACTTCACCCCGAGCTTTTATGATGTTGAAAAGACAGATTAAAAAACAGGTATTTGCAAGCTGAGACTCGTTCAGTCACCTGATTACTTAAAACAATCTGATTTACATTGTCAGCTGTCTGCTTGGACCGTAAAAGCACATCATTTTAGTTTTGTCAGGGATGAGTGCGAGTCTCAATTCACAAAGATTCCTCTGAACTACAGTAAACGCAGATTGCAGCTCTTTAACTGCACTCGCTAAAGATAAAGCAGAACTATACAAAATAGTGTTGTCTGTGTAAAAATGAAAATTTGCACTTCTAACATTGAAGCATGATTTATTCATACAAATAGTAAATAAAATTGGACCCAGTATGGATCCTTGTGGGACACCATTTTGAATATTCAAAAAGCCAGAAGACACATCGTCCACTCGGACACTTTACGCTTTACAGCTCAAGTTTTGGAGGAAAACGCTTCGTTAAACAGCCTGTGCAAACAAAGAGGTCAACTGTGTCAAAAACCTTTGTGTTAATGTGAAAATACAGCAGCACAGTATTCTTCTGAGTCCGTCGCGTTTATGTTGTCATTTAAAACCTTCATTGTTGCATTGACTGTGCTGTTTTTTAAAATTCTGAAATATGACTGTAAATCATTGAGGATGCCATGGCTTGATAAAAAATCCTTTAATTAATTACATATAAGCCCCCCTAAGACCTGAGCTAAATCTGAGAGTTTAGATATGAGCCTTTATTATTCTGATCATTCTGCGTAAAAAGTACTTTTAAAAAAGTACTTTTATTTTTCTTCAGTTGTAGTAAAATAGTTAAATCATAATACTGTCATAAATAAAGATATTACAGTGACTCACCAGCTCTCTGCTGTCCTCTGACTTCCCGTCTTTCTCATCCGTCCATGGACTTCCTGTCTCACCTGAGGACAGGAGGAGGAGGAGGGACAGCAGGACGATGAGGACAGAGGTGGCTGTGTTCATCCTGCTGCTGCTGAGGCTCAGAGGAAGAGTCCAGCTGGAGGAAACAGAAGAAGAAGTGATGTGTTTCTGGATGAGAGGAGCAGGTCTGAGTCCGCGCTGCTGACGCTCAGATTAACCGGCTGCTCGTTATGCAACTGAACACAACACGATGAGTGAAAACATGTCAGCTTAATGAGATTGGACTCATTCAGAGCGTCCGCTGCACTTCAGTGAGACGACAATTAATAATCTCATCTGGTCTCATATTCATTCTCCCCTCATCTCCTCCAGGTTGTTTTGATTTTTATTTTAAGGGATTTTTTTGTTTATTTTTTTGAAATTAATTTTACATTTTTGTAAGGTTTTGTATATTTTTTTTGTGTGCTTTATATGTGTTTTTTTTATAATCAATAATTTTCAGTTTAAATGTCCACTTTTACGACGATGTTCGTTTTTACAGTCTGTGCAGCTGAACTTTGAGTCGTGTGTCAGTCACTTCCAGCAGCAGTTACATAAACAGTTAATCTGCTCTCTAACGTAATCTTTGCTTTATTTAGGACGAACTAATGAATGGAAACATCAACCTGAGGGAGTGACATCTCCGAGGACGGAGTCACTGGATCACCTGTCAATCAATCAGCTGTAATTAAAGAGACAGTTCACCCAAAAATCAAAAACAGCCCCTTTCCTCTCACCTGCAGCGCCACTGATCACTTTAGATCGTTTTGATGTCGGCCGAAGAGATTTCTGCCGTCTGCCACAAACAAGGTCCTAAAATAAGAAGTGAGACAAATAAATACAGTAATTTTGGAGTATTTATTGCAATATAATAAATGTGATATTGGAGTAGAATAAATGTAATTATTGCACAAGATCCAGTCAAATACAAGACTTGACTCTTGACTTATGAATTTTAATATTCTTCTGTTAACCCTTTTAACCTGAAGAAATTTGGCTTGATTTCATTTAAAAAATGGGAAGGCAGTGAGCCACTTAACAAGAAATGAAAGAAAAAGAAGACAATTACCTAAAATAATCCCCAAAAAAGTAAAGTAAAACAAACAAACAAAAAAAGGAACCAAGAAAATTACCTTAAGAAAATGCTGAAAATAAAATACAATATAATTCTGTTCATAATTTAAATAAATATTTTTAAAAAATAGTAATAATTCTGACATTTTTCATTAAAAAAAAAATCGAATAATCTCACCGAGCTGATTCTCAGGTCCTTTTCTTTTTTTTCTGGACATTTCTTACCAGTTAACTTTTTTTCTAATCTTTTCAAAAGAAATCAAATCAATTTTCTCAGAGGTTTAAACGCCAGTGAAAGGTGTCTGAACGACAAAAAACTGATGTAGATCCAGGTTCTGAAGGGTTAAATATCTTTGCTCTAGTCTCGTCAGGATCTCTAGCCTCCGAAAATCTCTGACTTTGCCAAACACATCACAGATGACGCGTGCAGCACCTCTGACCTCCGCCAGAGCTTCACATGTTCAAGGCATGACAAAGCAGTTTATGACCTACATCAGCTGTTTTTCTTAAAGGGCCAGTTCACCCCCAAATTTAAAATACATTTCCTCTTACCTGAAGTCCAATCAGCGTACAGGACGCCAACACAATATCGCCACCGTGATCACCTGTGCACCTTATGTGCTTCACCTGCCACACTAACCCGCACTGCCACCTGAGGAGAAGCTTATCCACGCAGAAAATATCAACGAACGCACAGACATTAAACAAAAAGTGTATCACCGCGCAGAAGGAAGCGTGCATCTACTCGTGGACGAGAGGCGTGTGACGGTGCGTGACGGCTGAGCTGTAACGTCAGGTGAGCTAAGAGACGATTAACACTTCCTTATCCTCATCGATAATAAAAATATGATGAAGCTTAAAGCTGATGTATCTCTTTCTGTCCCTGAAGGTGATTATCGGTGATTATTGATCAGTCCAGCAGAGAGTCCAAAAATAATCCACTGATCAGTTAGTGTCGATCAATCAATAATCAGCAGACTGACTGTGAGAAGTCATTTATTACAATATAAAAACATCAATCTGAAAGTGGTTAATGTGTCGTCATGGTAACACCGTCTGATCGGAAATCAGACGCTCTGAAGGTTAGCGGGCAGGAAGTGACGTCAACAAGTTAGTGATGATCCTCAGTCTGTCATCAGTTATTGATCTGCAGCCTGCAAAAGGACAAGAGACAGGAGGAAACACAGGAGGAGGAGACACAGGAGGAGAGACAGAAGGAGGAGACAGGAGGAGGAGAAACAGAAGGATAAGACACAGGAGGAGGAGCCACAGGAGGAGGAGACACAGGAGGAGGAGCCACAGGAGGAGGAGACACAGGAGGAGGAGACACAGGAGGAGAGATAGGAGGTTAGTGATCATGTTTCACTTTTAACTTCAAATTCAGCTTTAATTTCCATGATAACAAAGAAACCTTTTTTTCTGATTGTTTTGGGTAATTTTTTTCTTTTAATTTGATAGGACAGAGTCAGACAGGAAGTGATGTCAGAGATGCAGCAGGTTCCTGATGTTTGACTGAAAAGGTCAAAATAAACTAACTAACTAATACAAAAAAAAAATCACAAAAATACCCTCACAACTGCTTTATGTTTGATCACATTTTGATTTTTTAATAATAATGATAACCACTTTCAGATTGATGTTTTTATAAAATAATTAAAATCCTATAAACTGAAACATGATAATGAAACAATGAATCCTGACAGTTGTTGTGTAGATAAAGTAAAATGTTTGAACATGGAATTATTATGTATTATACAAAAGAATTACTAAAGTACTATAATTATTTTAATGTAAAAAAAAAACCATTTATTTTATTTTTAAAATTATTTTTATTAAGTACATTTAATATAATTTTGACACTTAAGTACAATGAATATCAGATACTTTCAGACTTTCACACATGTCATGTTCTAAATTTAAATCTAAATTTTTTCTTTTTTATTGACTTTCAGGCGCTTCATCCGCCACTGATGTTAACGGACTCATGAGAAAAAACGGCGTTTCTTCAGATGTTGGAGGTAACGCTCGCTGAGGAGTTGAGATACAGAAGGTCGTTTGTGTGGTGAAGTGTTTCCTGTCAGAGTCTCTTTAACTGTGTCAGTGAAGCAAACACATAAAACTGTATAATAAAGCACATAAAGATAAACAGCTGCTCTCACCTTTCACCTGGAGGTCGAAGGTCAAACTCCCGATGAGTCTCTGCACAGGAGAAAAACACTTTTACTCTTTAGGACTCATCTGGGTGGAGGACTGAACATAAATCACAGATAAAGCTCTCTGCAGTCGACATGGAAACATTAAATCTCATATTTCAGACACTAAATGTGAGTCAAACCATCATTTATTCTTTTACTGCAGCGCTCTGGACTCAGTCAGCGGGCTCAAAGGGCCAACAACATGTGGTAGCAATAAATATGCTCAATAAAAACAAAATAATTAGCACCAATCGCTGTCAAAAGTTAAAAAATGGCAATAAAATCAGTTAAAATTGGTGAAAAAGATTAAATAACAAACAAATCTGCAACTACTGAAAAATAACAGTAAAAATAAAGACAAAACAAATGATAAAAAAACAGTCACGTTTGTGAATGAACCAAAGCGGGAGCACTGTACAGTTACTTACAACAACAGCAACAACAACAACAACAACAACAACAACAACAACAACAACAACAGCAACAACAACAGCAACAACAACAACAACAACAGCAACAACAACCCCCAACAAACAGCAACAACAACAACAACAGCAACAACAACAACAACAACAACAACAACAACAACAACAACAGCAACAACAACAACAACAACAGCAACAACAACAACAACAACAGCAACAACAACAACAACAGCAACAACAACAACAACAACAGCAACAACAACAACAACAACAACAGCAACAACAACAGCAACAACAACAACAACAACAACAGCAACAACAACAACAACAACAGCAACAACAACAACAACAACAACAACAACAGCAACAGCAACAGCAACAACAACAGCAACAACAACAACAGCAACAACAACAACAACAACAACAACAACAACAACAACAACAACAACAGCAACAACAACAACAACAACAACAGCAACAACAACAACAACAACAACAACAACCACAACAACAACAGCAACAACAACAGCAACAACAACAACAATAATAATAACAGGACTCATAAAGCGTTTTTCTTGGTACTCTCAGACGATCAAAAGGTTAAAAATATTACACTCTGGAACCTGGTTTCAGAAGTTTGCATTTTCAGGCCCCCATAATGCCGTTGTCGTGTGAACGAACTGCCAAACCGCAACAAAAGTTTATCGTTTCATGCAAGAGGCGTTGCCATGTGAACGACCCCTCGATCGCTTTTCTTTTTAATAACTGTAACACTCCTATAATACTCATATATTACTGTAAACAGCTGTAAAATTAATAATTTAAGGTGCTCTCGACACTCTGAGGCTGATTTATTATCTTGCAGACTCAGAATGAATTTGATTGGCTCTCACCTGTCTGCAGGTGGTCTTTGGCTCCGTCCTCATCAGCTCCAGATCTGTTGGACGGCCAATCCCAGCAGGAGAACCGGGCCGCACCCGCCGACCCACGAGGCCTGAGCGGGGTCACAGAGGTCACAGTCTCACATAAAAAAAACAACTGTCCACATACTTTTGGCCTCGTGGAGACAAAGCTGCGTTCAAGTTCACGGTAAAACAGAGACCCGTCAGTGTTGGAGTAAATCACATTTTTTCCGACTGACGTCTTTTTATTTTGTGATTGATGTTGCCGATGGACTTTCTGTCCCCCCTCGGGCGTCTGCGGACGTGAACAGTGCTCGCTTTATTTCGCCGAGGACAGCGAGCGCTGCCGTGACCAATCAGACGCGTCATGATTGCAGATTGATGAGGATTCGTGATGAAGTCAAAGGTCACAGATTTCTTCTCTTTGATTAAAGGACGACTTTATTCTTTCTTCTGATCTGCAGAATGTCTCCGCTGTCGTTTCACAGTGAAACTTCACTTTGAACAGTATTTTTATACAACAGCGTTTACTTTTACTGCAGTAAAGGATCTGAGCCCAAAATGTTTAAGTATCTTTGTCGAACTTTAAAGTTATTTAACGTCCTCGTCCACTGTTTGATAGAGTACTTTTGAGTAACTCTGTCTTAATGAAAAACATGTTGAACTTAATGATTAAACCTGATTAAACAATTTCTACCAACTTTACACAAAAAAAAAATAACATAAAATAAAAATAATAAAGGTCAGAGAATTTTCTCATATGGCCTTTTACGGTGTCGGTTTGAAGCAAATATAATGTAACTGAAACTGAAAACATGTGAACTGGTCCAATAATAAAACATTTGAACATTTCTCACCTTGTTGTGGACTTCAGCTGGATAAAACCCCGTCACTGCAACACACAAGTACTGCCGTTAGTACCACACGTACTGCGATTATACTACTGTCTGTACTCACAGTGCTACAGTTACTGCACAGTGTTGGTCCTCCTCTCTCACCGTAGAAATAGTCGAAGGTGGCGGTGTAGTCGTAGTCTGGTGTCGCCGTCTCTGTTCGGTAGTCGTAGTCGGCGGTGGTTATTTCTTCTTCGTGGCCTCCTGTGCTTCCTGCGGCGGGAAATAAAGAAGAATATCGAAAATATCAAAATCGCCTCTGAAAACGCTTCATCTTACTTTATTTATAAGTTTTTATAGACACTACAGGAAAAACGGTGATATTTCAGGAATAAAGCTGTAATATGATTAAAATCAATTATTATTATTATAAACGAGAGTTTTACACAGAAATAAAATTAAGAGATAATAAAATCACTTTAAAAAATGGATCAAATTGATAATGTAAAATGTTAAATACTTTTGCTTTTCATACTTTAAATACTATATTACTTTGAATGAAGAAAAATGTTTGAGTTTTTCTTCCAGCACGTGTGAAAAGTTTCATTTCAAATCTTGAACTGTAAAATAAAAAAAACGGAAGAATAAACATTTAAATTAAACTATGAAATAGACAATAGAAATATGTAATATAAAAATGCACATCTATTTTTGTGTTTTTTAAACGATCCTACAGACGTCTGACACTCTGATATTTATTATGTTATTTCACGTTGACGCTTGAATGAGTCCGCAGCAGAGAGCGTGACGGTGACGGCAGATAAAATCTCAGCAGGTTCACCTGTTACCAAACAAAACAAAAAAAGCAAAGACAGATAATCAGTGACGCTAATCTTCACCATCATCATCATCGGCTTTAATAACCCGCAGCAGCATATTTGATGATTGAACGCTTCCTGTCAGTTGTGTGACACAAATCTGGCTTCAGCTCTCACCTGTGAACACAAACACCTGGAGCTGTTTCTGACTCTGAGCTACAGAAAGTCAGGACGGAAACAGACGGGCGGAAACCTGTCGAGACTCGCCTGCAGTCTGAACTCAGGGACTCTGAGCAAAGATTGCTGTCTGAATCAGCAGCACAAAGACTAAAATCGGTCCTGCTTTACTTTCTAAACACTAAAATATATATTGTTTTCTCTTTTCACAACACACAGATTCGTTCCTCACACTGTGTCCTCGGACCTCTCCGTTTGTCCGTGTAAACTACAACCATGTTAAACCTCTGAATATTTGGCAAAATTGGAACTATTGTAAACATTCAGCAGTTTTATGATTTATATATCAGCAGGTTCACTGTAAAATAAATTAATAATTAGCAGCACAGCAGATCAACAGAGTTTTAAAAACGGACACAAGCAGTAATGTCATTAATTCAGTGTCTGAACAAACGTCTCCAGAAAAGAGAAAAAAGTCGAAAAAGAGAAGTGTCTGGCCTCTGTGTCCAACGTCTTCCAGTCTGAGGTAAAGATGTTGAAATCTCTTGTTTTGTTATTGTGTGGGACAGAGACTGACAGAGACGTGTGAGTGTTTCCGTGAATCATTAATGCTGAACTGCAGAGCTCAGTCAGGAACACGGAGACTCTTGTTTCAGCAGGTTTTTGTCTCTGTGATGTTTGGATATTTTGGTCACAGACTGAAGAAAAACAAGGAAGAAGAGTGACAGCGTATCCTGTCAGAGCTCATTCAACCGATAAAGTTTCACAATCAAACACAGAAAGAATCTGCAGAGGCAAAACAAACACGACTTCAGTTTCACATTTTTGTTACTGAGACTTTGTTACTGATTTGATCACAAAAAGTCTTTGTGCAAAACTAGGCTAACGGTTTTCCCTTCTTTTAGTTTTCATGTTAAGCTAGGCTAACAGTTTGCTTGTTTCAGTCTTTGTGCTAAGCTAGGCTAACAGTTTCCTCTTGTTTCCAGTCTTTGTGCTAAGCTAGGCTAACAGTTTGCTTGTTTCAGTCTTTGTGCTAAGCTAGGCTAACAGTTTGCTTGTTTCAGTCTTTGTTCTAAGTTAGGGTAACAGTTTGCTTGTTTCAGTCTTTGTGCTAAGCTAGGCTAACAGTTTGCTTGTTTCAGTCTTTGTGCTAAGCTAGGCTAACAGTTTGCTTGTTTCCAGTCTTTGTGCTAAGCTAGGCTAACAGTTTCCTCTTGTTTCCAGTCTTTGTGCTAAGCTAGGCTAACAGTTTCCTCTTGTTTCCAGTCTTTGTGCTAAGCTAGGCTAACAGTTTGCTTGTTTCAGTCTTTGTGCTAAGTTAGGGTAACAGTTTGCCTGTTTCAGTCTTTGTGCTAAGCTAGGCTAACAGTTTCCTCTTGTTTCCAGTCTTTGTGCTAAGCTAGGCTAACAGTTTCCTCTTGTTTCCAGTCTTTGTGCTAAGCTAGGCTAACAGTTTGCTTGTTTCAGTCTTTGTGCTAAGCTAGGCTAACAGTTTCCTTGTTTCCAGTCTTTTTTTTCAGCGAGTTGAATGAAGATGGTTTGTTTCAGAGTCAACATGTGATGTCTGTCTTTGTTCCTCTTGTTTGATTCATGTCACCAGCACAAAGCATCAATAAACCACAATGACAAAATGTTCAACAACTTCATCTTTCATTTCTGCTTCTACTTCTGTTCTGAGGAGAATGAACTTCAAATAAACGTGAAGAAAAGAAGTTTTCACTCTTACGGCCTGAAGGGAAATAAATCGTTTGTACGGCAGAAAAAAAGCCCTGACTGATGGATTGTTTCTATCCGCACGTTGATTTGACATAAATGAGCTGAAACGATCCCGTCTGTCTGAAATGTGACGGAAGTCGTTAATAATGTTCTTTTATTTCAGTCTGTCAATAGAAAATCAAGAAAAAGATGAATCGGGTGCATTTACATTTATTTCAATGTGGATTCATGTACACTGTCCCTTTTTCTAAATAAATAAATTACAAATCTCTAGAACCTCTTTGCTGTCCTACAACCTTCTCAAGGGACCTTTAACCTCTTCTTGATGACCATCTCTAGAACTTCCTCACTGCCCTCTAGAACCCAATTCAAGACACCTTCAAACGCCTAAAGGGCCTTTAAAACCTTTATGATGACCACAAAATCTCCTAAAATATCCGTAGAACCTCTTAACGGACCTGTAAAACCTTTACGATGATCCTTCGAACCACCTAAGAGATCTCTAGAACCCACTCAAGGGACTTTTAAAAGCTTCTTTACTACAACCACCTAAATCATCTCTAAAGCCTTGTCACTGACCCAGAACCCTCTCAAGGAACTTTTAAAACCTCCATAATGATCACTACAACCACCTAAAACATCTCAAGAACCCCCTCAAAGACCTAGAACCTTCTCACGGGACCTTTAAAACCTTTTTGACGAAAACACCAACCACCGAAAACATCTCTGGACCCTCTCCACTGACCTAGAACCCTCTCAAGAAATGTTAAAAATCTTTATCAAAACATCTTTAGAACCTCCTCAGTGACCTTTAGGCTTCTCTTGTGTATCCCTAGAGCCCCCTAAGGGACCTTGAAAACCTTATTAATGACCACTAGAACCTAACACATCTCTAAAATTTCCTAACTGGCCTGTAGATCCCTTTTAGGGATCCCTAGAAACTCTGAAAGGACCTTTAAACCTCCCTGATGTCCATTTAACCCCCCTAAAACATCTCTAGAGCCTGTTCACTGATCTGGAACCCTCTCAACGGACCTTCTAAACCCTTTTAAGGATCCCTAGAAATCACTAGAGACCTTTAAAACGTTTTTGATGACCATTTGATACATCTGGTATCCTCGCCCTCTCAAGATATCTTTTAAATCTTTCTGATGATCACTAGAACCTCCTAAAAAATCTCTAGAACCTCCCCACAGATCTAAAACCCTCTCATGGGACTTTGTAACTTTGTAATGACCACTAGAACCCCATCAAACATCTCGAGAACCCCGTCACAGACCCTCAACTCTTTCAAAACCTTAAAACCTTCACAGGGATCACTACAACCACCTACAACATCTCTAGAACCTTTTTAATAGCCTCTAGAACCCACCAATTGACTTTAGCTTCTTGATGACCACACGAATCACCTAAAGCATCTTAAGAACCTTGTCATGGATGAAGAACCATCTAAACAAAAACTTAAAGGCTTCTTGATGACCATTAGAACCCCCTAAGAGATCTTTAGCATCCTCACTGGCCTACAACCGCGTCAGTGGACTTTTAAAAGCTTCTTATGACAACTACAACCACGTAAAACATTTCTATAAACCTCCTCACTGATCTGAAACCCTCTCCAGAGACATTTAAAACATTCATGATGATCACTAGAACCACCTAAAACATCTCTAGAACCTCTTCGCTGACATCTAGAACCCTCTAATGAGACTTTAAAACCTCTTAATGACCACTAGAACCATATGAATCATCTCTAGAACCTCTTCTCTGACCAAGAACCCTTCGCAGGAACCTTTGAAACCTTTTTGCTTATCACCAGTAAAACCCAAAAAATCTCTCGAACCTCTTTACTGACAGCTAGAACCCTCTTATGGGACTTTAAAACCTTCGTAACGTCCACTAGAACCATCTGAAACATTTCTAGAACCTCTTTTCTAACCAAGAACCCTCCGCAGGGACCTTTAAAACAATCATGATGATCACTAGAACAACCTAAAACATCTTAAGCACCTCTTCACTGACAGCTAGAACCCTCTAATAGAACCTTTTAAAGCTCATTGAACCACCTGAAACATCTCAAGCATCTTCACTGAACTAGAACTCTCTGAAGGGATCATTAAATCTCAGACCGCTGTGTCGTTTTCTGTTTCAGAGAAAAGATGAGTTTGTTATTTAAAGTTGTTGAAAATATCCTTTTATTAAGCTTCTGAGTTACAAAACTAAAGTAAGGAGTGATGTAACGCAGTACTTTTACTGCTGTGTGTAGTTAGTAAAGTGATATAATAACTTTATCGGTGAGGAATGTGATTACAGTGACACTGGTGATGGCCTGATAACCAGATGTAGTCAGAGTAAATGACTGTAATGTAACTAAAGTAAGACCGGGTCCAGGAAACCCAGGATCAATGACCGTGATCAGGTGTGAGGTGACTCACCACAGCAGGACGACATCATCACAGCGAGCCAGAGACACAGAGACAGCATCACGTTCATCCTGGACGAGAGACACAACCTGACTGAGACAGAGACAGACAGCAGTGGGTGTGTCCTCACACACACTGCCGCCCACTTAGATTAACCCTTTAACAAACTGAACCTCATGTTGTTCGGATTTATTCAAACTTATGTGAGAGGAGAGAACCCAGAACCAGGACCAGAACCCAGAACCAGAACCCAGAACCAGAACCAGAACCCAGAACCAGAACCAGAACCCAGAACTTGTGTTTAAAAAGAAAAATAAAGAGTCAGTGTTACCATCAAATACTTCAATGAAGAAATGCAATAAACATAAATATAACAAATATACAATTTTATAAAATGGAAATATAAAAACATGCACGTATATCTTATACAGATTTGTACACACACACACACACACACACACACACATGCATTATTACAAACATATATACACATGAAAAATACACCCCCACACACAGACACAGACACAGACACACACACACACACACACAAATACATATACTGAACACATTTACAGTATACATAAACAGAGTTCTTCACAAATCATTTGGTGTTTTAAACATGGAGGAGAACGCTGTCTAACCCTGACCAAGTTCATCCACCTAAAGAACCCAAAGATATCCTACAGAACCCCTAGAACCTTCTCAGTGAAGGATATCTGGAGCCTCTAGAACAAGAGAACATGTGGAGTTTAAAGGGTTAAAAGAAACTATCATGAAGAAAGTGAAACTTCAACAGGACAAATCCTGACATGCCAACTGTGTGTGTGTGTGTGTGTTTCCTTTTTACTGACGGCAGTGAAACCGAAGACGTTTGAGTTACAGCCAGACTACCACCAGCACGACTGCGACACGTGTGTCGTCTGTACTTTCTTTAATCAAAATGTCAATGTGTTAAAAATTAAATGCATCATAAATACACACACACACACATATTTTGATGTACTGTATAAAAAAAATACACCAAATGTTGGTGTAAACAGTTTGTCCTGATGGTCACAACCTCCCAACTTTTTATCAGTTTATTTTAGCTTTTAATAACCTTTTAAATAAGTCAAGGTTTTATACTTCAGAAAGTTCCCCTTTTTGCCCTGAGCTTTGTCTGCAGGATGCATTCACCAATCAGAGGGCTCGGTTCAGCCAAAGCCAAAATACTTATTATTCCTTATTGTTATTATTATTCTGATTATGTTTTATTTTCTGCTTAAATATCAAATGTTGATTGTCATTTCATAGACTGAATCACTGTGATGGCGCTCTAACAACAGCAGTCATTTCTGGATTCACAGCTGGCATTTGAGCTGTGGAGATATGTGAAAATCAGCAAACATGTTTGTACCTGTTATCATTCTCAGCCGCAACTGTAGCATTTAAAGATATATAAACATGCTGGGCAGACCGATCCCACGTCTCTGTTGTGTTTATTTCATCTTGTTGCTTTGCTGTGGTTTTTGATAAATCTAACAGTACATCAGCTATGCAAGGTAAAATGTATTTAAACTGCCTAAAAAAAAATCTATATCAGTGTAATGTTTTGCTTTAATTGAATATTTTCTCTGCTTTACTTTACAAGCTCACCAACAGAGGTGGTAGACCAGAAACTTCAGTGTCTGCGAGGCTAAAAACATGACGTCAGTGAGGCACGTCGGGGCTTCAGGACACTTGATTACTTCAGATGAGCAGTATGGAAACAGTTTGTGTTTTTATTTTGTGTTTGTTAATGTTTAATCCTGGTTTCTATTTGCTTCAGTTGTTTGGGAGATGAGTGCAAAGCCTTTTCCCCATGAACCTCCAGCAGTGTTTTGCAGATTTTAAAACTTAACCCGACTTTCCATCAGTATGAAGGCCAGAAGATAATGATTGAATTTTCATTTTGGGTGAACTATTCCTTTAATGTAATGTTTTCCCAGCACCGTTTGTTTGTTATGGACGTGGCGTGTGGGCTCTGGACCCAGAAGTTATTGAAAATAAACAGAGTGCGCTTACATGTACATGAACAACGTGTTAATGCGCTAATCCCAGCTCTATCATATTTGGGATGTTGTGAAATTTGGTTATTCATTCTTCATCTTCTTCATTATTCATTCTCTGTATCCACTGGTTTCTTTAAGTGTACTCCAAGGATCCTACAGCTTAAGGCAAATGCAATTTAATACTTTTAAATACTTTTTAATGCCACTCAGGATGAAATTTAAGACTAATTTTACAATAAAATCTGTAAAATAAAATAAAAAAAACAGAACAAAAAAACAAAAGCAACAAACCATGAACCTTTTTTTTTAAGCATAGATTTAAGAAGATTTTCCCCCAAGTGTTTATTGTATCCTAAAACATTACATTTTTGATCCACCTGAAAAGTTAGATCTGGAATTTTGTGAAATACCTATCATTTATTGGTGATTTTTATAACTGATTTTGTGTGTCTGCCTCTGTTCATGGAGTTATTCCACTGCGTTAATAACCATCATGAAGAGTTTAAGAAAAAGGATTGGTTACTACAGTTTTTTTTTGTTTTTTTTAATAGATGTTTCCAATTATTTTAAGACTTTACAAAGCAATGTCAGAAAAAAAGCAATTCAAAAAATCCTACTTTCAATGTCTTTGCATTTCAAGACTTTTGAAAGATTGATTTAAGACATTTTAATACCAATTAAGGCCTTATTTTAAGATAAATGAATTCAATGGATTTTAAGGGTTTTCGGGATCTGCAGGGACCCCGGTGCACTGGTTTGAACACTGGGGTTTGTCATTAATGGAATATGGTGTTTACATGCTCAAACATATATAAAACCTGATCATAAACAGGTTTTCCAGTGTAAACACACTCATGGTGATTCAGTCTATTTGATTTACTGTATGTGGTTTTACATGTAAAGCAGGAGCAACTGTCGCTAAGGAAACAACATACATGGATCCAGTCAGGGGTCAGCCTGACAGGTCAGACTGAGGGTTTAACTGCCAGCAGGACATTAACAGAGATTTAGACTCCCACTGTTCCCAGTGACAACTCCCAGCATGCCACAGGGCAGCGCGGGGGCACACAGAGGGGGTATGATGGATTGACCTGCCTGTCAGGAATTCCTCCTGCTGAGAAACTGTGTGTGTGTGTGTGTGTGTGTGTGTGTGTCAGGTTTCTTTGCACACACACTATATATTTAAACTATTATATGATATTTAACATTTAACATTCATGCAGTTCAAAGCAGAGAGGCCGAACACAACAAGACAAACACAGCAACAAGGTACGAGACTAAAACACTGCGTTCATCTTAAATAAGGTAAATTAACCCTTTGAAACCTGAAGCGAAATCACTTTTCACAGGTATTCAGACCTTTGAACTCTGAGAAAATTGTTGCTGCTCCTTTAAATACATGCGAAGAAAGCAGCTCGCAACTTTACAATAAATTATTCACCAATTGCAAGAAATTAGTAGATTTACAGAGTTAGTTTTTTTTTTTTTTAAAAAAAAAGCTAGGGTCAGATGTTCAAAGAAAATATTTTACAAAAACTTTGTAATGAAAACTATGTTTATAATTGTTATAATTACATATTTAAAATTGGGTTACAGAATTCTTATAGTTTTTATGCACTTTTTAAAAACTATCTGTTTTTTATTTTTGTTTTTTTTAAGTTTATTTTTTTTTAAAGTAATTTTCAGGCACATTTTTTTTGTGCTTTTTACGAAGTTTTTTCTAACTTTTGGGTAATTTCGTCTTTCATTGCTGATTGAAATCAGGACAAGTTGCTTAGGTTTCAAAGGGTTAATATATTTCCAACATTTATAACATTCATTTTCTATGATCGTTTAACCCTTTAAATTATTTGTTTACCAGGTTTTAAGTTTTTTAAAGTTTTTTTTCCTTTTAAGGAAAAACGCGGCCAAAGACAAACACACAACAGCGTACAGGAGTGAAGCACTCAGGTCACCTAAAATAAGAGGTCATCGATGTTCTGACAAATACTATTCCAGGGACCCTTGAATTTTCTCAAGGACCTTCCTTGAGGCACTGAACTGCTAACAGAGACTGAATTATCAGTCCAGGCGCTACGGTTACGACTGTAGCAGATGCCTGACAGCCAATCAGAGAGCACGATTTTCTTTCGTCAGTCTGTGTAAATCTCACTGACTGATGATGTCACAAAGTCACGGGCGACGTGATGATGTCACAAAGTCACGGGCGACGTGATGATGTCACGATGTTAAACCAGAAATCAGCTCAACATGAACAAAACAGGACGAAGGGTTGCTAGGGTAACCAGGACAGACGTCTGAAGCTGATTGGCCATGTGCCGAGCAGTAAAAGCTGCTGATGAAGGTGTGTGGGAACGAGGTCGGGCTGTGACCTTTGACCTCTGTGAGACTGTAAGAGACTCACTGTGAATCTGAAAGATTACACGACTGTTTGTGTTTCTCATTAACGGCAGCAGAGGGTCCCAACCTGAGGTCTGAGGACCCTCCAGGGACCTGCAGCAAATACGCTGAAGCATGCAAACCAGCGATACTCAACTTAAGGCCCGCAGACCAAGTCTAATCCATGAAAGGGTGCCGGGTGGCCCCCCAACCTTTCTCTAATTCACAATAAAAATAATGTGATTCACACGGAAAATTGTTTTTGTACTTTTAGTATCCATAAGATGCCAGAGTGCATAAAACAACCTCAAATACTTGCTTACTACTAGCTTGATACTAGCTTGCCAATGAAGGATCCCCATTCTTTTTTTGAGAATTAAGTCATAATATTATGAGAATAAACTTGTATATTATTAGAATAAAGTTGTAGTTTTGTGAGAAAAACAGTCGTAATTTCAAAAGAAATAAGTCATAATTTTCCAAGAAAGAAGTTGTAATTTTACAAGAATAAAGTTGTATTTTTTTTTTTTTAAAAAAGGGGATATTATGTTACGGAAATAAACATATTGCCAGCAAAGTCTAAAAAGGACGAGCGCACAGGCAGCCTCCTTAGCAACCACCATCCCAAGTATCATGCGGTTGGTCGACTGTATGTGGCTGATAACATTATGGCTTTATTTTCAGAAAATTACAACCTTTTTGTCCTGTGAAACTATGACTTTGTTCTCACAATATTACTACTTTTTCCTCATAATATTCTGACTTTTTTCTCAAAATTACGACTTAATTCTCTCAATACTGATGTCTTCTTTAACATGGCCCTAATCCTCTGCCATAACTGCGCCTGAATCCATCTGTAGACAATCTCAGCAGCTTCACTGACCTGAAGTTTTGGTCAAAGTCATAAACATTTCCGGCCCGTTGATCTTCGCTCTGTGTCTTTCTTCCTGGTTTGGTTTCGCCTGCTGAGAGTCAAAGGACAAAAGGGTCAGTTTAATGTTTAGAGACTATAAGGAAGTGGACTCTGAGCTAAAAAGGTGTCGCTGCAGCTGAACAACAGACAGAGGCTGAAACGTTCTGCTGGAGAATGCGACTGAAGAACCTGCTGTGGTTCTACAGAACCTGAACTAGAACCTGAACCCTCTGTGGTTTCTCAGAACCTGAACCTCTGAGTCTGCTGGTCGTGGTCTCTGAGGGAGGAGAGATGAGGCTGGAGGTGAAGATCGCGCTGCTGGAGTTCGGCTTCAAGTTCTGCACCTTTCATTTCCTGGTGAGGACCCTCTGAATTTCAGTGATACATGTGATAAAATCAATCACTGCATTGATTATACACACATATCGACTTTATGATCAGCTCTCCTCTGAGAGAGAACCGTCAGAGTCGGGCTGATCATTTAAACATAATGACGTTACGTTTGTTACCAGCTGAATGAAGTATTGTTTCTCGACAGGAAACCCCGACTGAACAAAACATGTTAGACAGAAATGATGATATGAAAAATCTGAATCTAATCGTCAAACAAGCTGCCGACAGAACAAAAAACAAAATGATGAAAACTAATTTTTATTTATTATTGGAGTCGTCAGACGATAAAACTAGAAAACTTCTTGTTTATCCTTCGGTCAGAGTCACGCGTCTCTAAAATCTGTAAATCCACCTCGTCATAGAAATATCAAAAACATGTTGTGTTCAGTGATGTGACCTTTGACCTCTGTCTGCAGCTCACAGGTGTGGGTTTATGTATCCTCGGAGTCCTGATGGTGTTCGTCAAAGTCACCCTCCTGCACGTCCTCCCGTCAGGTAAAGCTGCCGGAGCGCACAGTTAAAGGATCAGTTCGGCCAGTCGCAGCAGCCCCACGCGTTTCTCAGACTTTAGGACGTTTCTTGAATTTCAGATATTTCTAGGAATTTAGGATTTTAGCACGTTTCTCGGATTCAATGACATTTCTTAACACGTTTCTAGAAATTCAGGAAGTTTCTTGGATTTTATGACTTTTAAGATTTTTTGCACATGTTTAGGATTTGAACAGGTTTCTTAGACTTAAGGACATTTCTAGCATTTTAGGACATTTCTGGGATTTAACACGTTTCTAGAATTTTAGAATGTTTCTAGTATTTTAGGACAGCGCTGGGATTTCTGGACATTACTCGGACTTTAGGACATTTTTAGGAACCTAGGACGTTTCTTGGATTTTAGAACATTTTTACGTTTTTAACAAGTTTCTGGGAATTTAGGACATTTCTAGGATTTTAGGATGTTTCTATGATTTTTGCTCCTTTTTTTGATTTTAGGACATTTGGGTCTTAGCTAGGACCTCTGTTGGGACGTGTGTGTGTGTGTGATGTGTGTGTGGGGGGGGGGGGTGAATGAACAAGCTCTATTTTGATGCTGTTTTAATGCACTCTGGCACCCGATGTATACTAAAAGTACAAAAACATTTCACAGCGTGAGTCACTTTTTGAAAAAAATTGTGAAGTAGAAAAGGGTTCGGGGCCACCCGGCACCCTGTCAGGGGCCAGATTTGGCCCTGCGGCTGTAAGCTGAGAATCACTGGGTTAAGCACGCTGAATTACAAAGCTGACTGCAAGTTCAACAGTTTAGTACCAGAGACTTTACTGCTACAAACAAAAAGTAATGTCGATTTAGAACAAGATAATCAATATTATGAATTCAATTTCTGTGTGTGTGTGTGTGTGTACAGAGGAGTGGCAGATGGTGGGGGTGGGGCTTGTGCTGATAAGTGGACTGGTGGTCATGCTCAGCATAGTTGGATGTATCGGAGCTGAAAAGGGGAAGCGAGTCCTGCTGCTGTGGTGGTAACCTCTGATTTAACCTCTGTTTAACCTCTGATGTTACCCTGTAACCTCTGATTTAACTCTGATGTAACCTCTGATTTAACCTCTGATGTAACCTCTGATTTAACCTCTGATGTAACCTCTGATGTAACCTCTGATTTAACCTCTGATGATAACCTCTGATTTAACCTCTGATTTAACCTCTGATGTTTGAACCTCTGATTTAACCTCTGATGTAACCTCTGATGTAACCTCTGATTTAACCTCTGATGTAACCTCTGATGTTAACCTCTGATTACTGATTTCTGAGCTTAACCTCTGATTTAACCTCTGATTTAACCTCTGAACCTCTGATTTAACCTCTGATGTAACCTCTGATTTAACCTCTGATGTAACCTCTGATTTAACCTCTGATAACCTCTGAACCTCTGATGTAACCTCTGATTTAACCTCTGAATTTTGAACCTCTGATTTAACCTCTGATGTAACCTCTGAACCTCTGATTAACCTCTGATTTAACCTCTGATTTAACCTCTGATGTAACCTCTGATAAAACCTCTGATGTAACCTCTGATAACCTTGAACCTCTGATTTAACCTCTGATGTAACCTCTGTTCTGTGATCACTTTAAACACTCTTTAAGCAGCACTTTGGCGCCCGCTGATGATCTGTGAGTGCAACGCCACTGTCGCAAAACGCACATCTACCAACTCGTTCTCATCTCGTCACATGGTGACCTTCTGAGTCTACTCGTGACCTTTAGGTATCCGTCTGCAGCAGCTGCTTCTGCTCATGGTTTACCGTGATGTCGACAAATGCACATGGTGGGATGAAAAGCAGCACCGTCCTCAAATATACAACAGCACAGATTTCACCATGCTTAGGATGGATGGTTATATAATAAATTCTTATTATTATTATTACTATTATTATTAACTAATACTATTGTTACCTTATTATTATTGATATTATAGTTTTCTTGGCATTTTTCTCTATTTTTTAAATTATTATTATTATTATTATTATTATTATTATTATCATTATTATTATTAATAATAATAATAATGATGATGATGATGATGATGATGATGATGAGGAGGAGAAAAAAATAATATAATATCAAGATATTTTTATATGATATGATATATATATATATTTATTATATGAATGATTAATGTTACATATACAACTGAAACTTGAAACTTGAAACTGGACTAACATGAGAGACGTTTTAGTGCAACTTTTTTATCATAACTTGGAATATCACGTTTATTTGCGACGTTTCCGTAATAGACCTTCATCGGGCAAATAATTTATGCCAAAACAGAAGCCGTCTAAAGAGGAGATTAGTTGTAAGTCAGCAACCAATCACATTCCCCGAGTGCAACAATCCACCCATTAACTAGTTGACACACTGCAACATATAAAACAGAGCTGAAAAATCCCACTGTGTGTGTGATAACAAACGTAAATGTACCCCCAAAAATGCTTCCAGTGAATGCATACCTGGAGGTTAAACCACATTCACAAAAATATATATAGAAAGCTAAAAAAGTACATTCTCAAAGGCGCAGGTTGCATTAATAAATGAGCCAGTACGGATACATTTACACGTGTATGTCCGGGAGTGAGGCTGCTGCTGCCTTCAGGTCACGTGGGTTCATCTTAATGATCACTTTATGACATCTACGTCATAATTACTCCTGTGACAGTTACCGGAAACCAAACTAACTCTGACGCCAGCCAAAGTTGCACATAAAAACTCATCATGTCATAAAACTAGATGTAACAGATATGTTGTTTTATTGACCATAAAGAGTCATTTTTAACACTCACGCTGTGACTGAACTGTGCTCGTCCTCCTCAGTTTCTGGGCTTCATCATCATCGTGTTCCTGGGTCAGCTCTTCATCACGCTGCTGCTGCTCATAAGCAGAGAAAAGGTAATCAGGGCTTTTATTTTGGTGGGCAGAGAAACCTTCATAAAGACAACGTGAGCGGCTCTGGGAGATCATGTTAGTGGTTAAATTATTTAAATCTTTTTTTTAGTAACTTTTACAAAGCAAACAACTAAATAAATAACTCTTTGAAACCTGGAGCCTTTCACAAGTTTTTAAACCTTTGAAGTCTGAGAAAAAAATGATTTGATTTCTTTCAAAAACATGAAAAAAAAAGGCAATGAACATCTCAATAAGAAATGTTCCACAAATTGCAAGAAATTAATAGATTAAAAAAATATTTTTAAAAAGCTAGGGAAAATGTCCAGGGGAATTAGAGAAAACAGCTAGGAAAAAATAGATTGATGATTATCATAATTACATATTTAAATAATATTACAAAATTATTCTACTTTTTTAAGCACTTTTCCCAGGTCATTTTTTAACAAACAAACAAGCAACACAAACAAATAGAAATGAGAAGAAATAGAAATTAAAATAAGTCCATATAATTTTGTAACATGATTTAAATATGCAATTATTATCATTGTTTCATGAACATTTTTCCTTAAAAAAAGAATTCTAATCTATTAATTTCTTGCTTTTTTTAAAAAAAATATAGCCATTTTTCTTAGGTATCAAAGGTTTAATTTATATTATAATAAGCAGAGTAACTGATTATAAAAATATTTTTTAGATGCAGCACTTAAATACAACCACAACTCCAAAAATGTTGGGGACGCTTTTTGACCAATTTACAATCGACTTCAGTAAAGAGGAAAGAGAAGATATTCAAAGTTTAACCGATAAACTATCGTGTTTTTTGGTTTTGTTTTGTCTTCTCTTTTTCTCTCTTTTTAATGACAGACGGTAGACTGATCTGGCCATTTCTTGACAACAAAGCTCATTCAACATTTTCGGATATAAATCACGTTTTTAAGTTTTTTAAAAAATCACCTTTTCTTTGACAACACTCAGGATGCATTTGGAAACTGAGAGGTCGTAACTGTTGAATTTTTTATAAAAATAAAATGATAGTTTGCAATAAAGAATAGATAACACAAACTGCAGCTGGACGGTTTCTCTAATAAATGATGTAAATCATGTGATGTAAACGTGTGACCAGATCGGGCAGACTCTGGATCAGTCCACGGATCAGATCATCCGTCAGTACGGAGACGGCAGCGGTGGACTACAGACTGATGGACAGCGACAGTCAGGACAGACTGATGGACAAAAATACAGACATACGTGAGTCAGTCCTGCGTTTTCTGGTTCGGTTCTGCTGACTGAATAACGTTGATAACGTGAACGTTTGTTTTTTTCGGTCGACAGGACGAGTGCTGTGGTCGGACGGGGCCTGCTGATTGGCTCAAGAACTCTTACATCCGGACTCGACTCTGAACTTGACGGAGCCAGACGTACTTCCTTGTTCCTGTTTCAGATCGTTTTAAACGCAGCGGGAACTCGCCCTGGTGCTCCGAGCTGCAGAACTTCACCGCCCCGCTGTACGGCCGAGCAAACGGCACGTTTGAGGAGGTACTCGCCTCTACTGGCAGTTTTTTTAACGCATTTCTATCTCCTGAAAACACGGCAGCAGGAAGTAAAAGACTCGTCTTGGGCCGTTGTCAGCTGCGACGGCGCCGGGACGCAGCCTGGTGGAGATTTTTTTAATTAATTTATACATTAGTTTAATGCTTTTATATGTTATGTAAGAAATACGGCTGTCACATCATTTTTTAAATCGCAAGTAATCGCAGAACTTTAATAGTTTAATCCCGCTTTTTAAATCACTTTTTGCATTTCAGAGCAGCTTTGTTGACAAGGTGAAGCAGTTCTTACCAGATTATCTTGATTTTAAATCAAATGATGGTGAAAAACTGCACGGGACGAGCGTAAAGAGGGCCCGTCTGTGAAAGGGCGACTCCTGAGACCAGCTAAACCCGTTTTTCAGTCAGATATCTCCGCTGTGAAACGGCCATGCCATTTTTCCATCGCCAAAATTTGGCCTAACTTTAGTGGCTATTATGGCCGATCCTGAGATGCATGATGGCGTGAACAGTACCACCAGATTCCTCTGGTGACACTTTTTTTTCATTTTCACTTCAGCATTAAAGCCACTGAAAGACAAGAATGTTGGTGCAAATAAACGCAATTATGGACCGTAATCGCTCCACGATTAACGCTTTAAAAATTACACGGACAGCACTAGTAAATAACAATAATTACTATTATCAATAATCAGAATTGAAAACGTAAATTTTAATGGAAGTTGTTTGTGTTTTTTTTTTTCAGGGCTGCAAAAACCAAAATCAATGATTGGCTGCAGAAAAACACTCTGTTCATCGTCAGCAATGGACGTCAGCGGCCTGTTAATCGAGGTAATAAAATCAATAGAAAAGACACATTTTTAATGACTGCATGATGTTTCTTTCTTCCTTTTTTCTTTTAACCCTTTAAAACCTCAGCAAGTTGTTTTATTTCTTTTAAAAACCTAGAGAGGAAGCAACAAGCCACTTAACAAGACATGGCCCCCCAAAAAAAAAAAACAACAATTGTAAAAAAGTTCAACAAAAAATGACCTGAAGATAAAAAAAAAAAAAAAAATGCCCAAAACAAATCAGAACGTGGCCTGAAAAGGTCCTGAAAATAACGAGGAAATATATATATTTATTTTATTTATTAAAAAAAATATAAAAATTATTGTTAAAAATATAGTTTTATAAAAAAAAAAGTTAAAATAAAAAAGTAATTAATTCATAATATAAGAATTCATTTTCTGGATTTTGTTTTTGTGTTAATTTTCTCTGAATTTTTTCTCTCTCGCTCTCTTCATGTTCAGGTTTTTTTTTTTTCCACCTTTTATTCATTTTAAATTTTATTGCTGTTGACGGGACATTCTCGCCGAGTCATTGCTTTTTTTCCTCCATGTTTTCAAAATGAATCCGTTTGTTCAGTTTTCAAAGGCGTTAAAAAGCCGTCTGATCGCAGCACAAGAAAGCTGACGAGGCTCTGGGTTTCAGAGGGTTAATCGCTGCGCTGTAGTGAGCTCAGCGGCCTCTGGGGGGCACTATGAGGACGAGAATTTAGAGGCATCGAGCGGATTACACTTTTCAACCAGCTGAAACTTTTCCCCGAATTATCTGCAGAGGTCTCTCCCTCCAAAACTTTCCCCGACCTTTACGAAATTCTTTTTTTTTCTGCTTTTTCCGAATGTTTTATCATATCATATTTTTATTCTTCTTACTTTTGAAATTATTTTCAATACTTCAATACTTTTTTAATTCTGCCCCTTATAACTGTTTTTTTCAAACTGTTATTTATGTTATTTAATCTTTAATTTTTTAAATTTTATTTAATTTTATTTTTTTAATGAGCTTTTAAACCACATAAACTTAGTCTCAGAGGTCTTTTTAACTGAAATCGGTTATTTTGGGGAGAGACTTTCACATTTTGTTCTGGGATATAAAATATGTCAGTAAATACTTCACAGTTAACTGCGAAGCTTTTATGTGTCTTAAAAATGCGGCTAAATGAGACGACTAAGGGTTAACAGGCCCTTAACAAGGGTTAACTCGCAGATGTTAAATAATGCGACCGTGGTGTAGTTTGTCTTTAGCCTAAAGTTAGTTTTTTGACCACAGCCGATTACATTTAGGCTTCAAAAATCAAAATAGTGGGTTCGCCTGATGCTAATGCGTCAGTATCTTGAACATTTGTACAAGTTAAAATTATAAGTCATTTTTTAAACATAGTTTTAAAAGAATTACATTACGATTAGTCCTCAGTCCTGCTACATTTTTCGTGGTTGAAGGATGAGTTGAGTCTCTGAAGCTGCTCTGCAGCCACAGATCTTATATTCTGCAAAAATGCAGAATCCAATGGAAAAATCCCGCAGGCTTTTTGACGAGGCAACCATGGTGACGTTAGCTTCTGCCTGAAAAACCTCATCCCAGGCGCTCTATGATCGACATTCATAAAACAGAAACAGCGAACGCACACATTTACAAGTCAATATGGGAATGTCTCGAGCTCGTGTTTGGTTTGTCCGCTCTGGGCTGCTGTAGAAACATGATGGCGCAACATGGCGATTTCTGCAGACGAGGACCTGCTCGCTATGCAGATATAGAAACGTCTCATTGTAAGGACACGAAAACACAACGATTCTGATTTTCAGGTGATTATACACGAAAGAAAAAAAGACTAATGATCCTCCTAAATCCCACACCGGAGCTTTCACGCGCTCACACCTGCCCAACACGTTGTCCGTCTCTCTGCAGGTGGTCGTGATCATCATCACGGTGTACCTGTACCGTTTTCTTGGCGTGGATCCGGCTCTGGAAAAAGATGACGATTTTGTGGATGAGCCCGAAATCGCCATGGAGTACGGAGAGTTTAACAACGCCTTCACGGGCGACGATGGTTACATAGACCCCGACCACCCGGCGCATCACTATGACGACCCACAGTCTGGAGTCCCCATCCACATGACTTATCACCATGACAACCAGAACTACTAAATGTACTTTTATCAGCAGGACTCAAACTAAAACGCTGATGTTTTGTAATTAACGCTTATTTTATACAGAAACATTCATAATCTAATTAAATGTATATTAGTATTCAGTGTTTCCTCTTCAATCTGATGAAAACTTTAATAAAAAAAATGAGCAAAATGGCACGATTTCTTTCAAAAACATGGGGAGAAGGCAACGAGCCATCAACCCAAAAAGCAGCAGGAAATTAGAAAATTACCTGATTTTACTGATTTTAATTACCTTAAAATGAACTCTGCCTTTACCAGCTGCAGCCTTTCAGTGATCAATGCATTAACGCATCAATAATAATAATATACATTATTGTGCATAAGGAGTACTTTTACTTTTAGTATTCTGTGTTTTGATGGTAAAACTTTTGTACTTTTAATTGATGAAGATTGCGGATGCAGACGGGCTGCCATCTGTCATTTTCACTTCAGCTTTCATGTTTTAAAATTCCTTTCAAATAATGTGAAAAAAAATATTGGACCAACTTTATTTTTATGAGTAATTAACCTAAAACACGCGTTTATAAATATGGTAATTAAAGAGGAATTACATTAAACATTGTGTGCTCATAATTATGGTGATTAAATATTTTTTCACCATAATCATGAACCCTCATTTTTAACTTGATTTGTCATAAAAATTACGTTTTTCAGCATTATTTAAAAGATATTTTAAAGTGTTATATACTGCTACCATAATTACAAACACACGTTTTTAAGTTTATTACTAGTAAAAAATTAAATTAGTCCAACAATTTTTTTTCACATTTAGAAGGAATTTCAATTATATACTGTTACCATAATTATAAACACACATTTTTAAGTTGATTCCTCTTACAAATTAAGTTTTTCACATTATTTAAAAGACATTTGAAGTGTTTTAAAGCACAATATACACCCTAATAATGAACAAAACTGTTTCCTCATTAAATTATGTTATTACAAATAATTTTTTCACATTATTTTAAAGGATTTTTTAATGAAACATTTGTTCTTGAAACTGTTTAAACTGGATCCTGAACTCGACACTGAGGCATGTAAACTGGAATTATTTTTGATTTACAGTGTTGGCAAAGACCATCAAACATCTTCTCTAATAATTTGTTTCCATGTGTACTTATACTTTACTTTTATTGTGGTTGTGAGGACATATTTTTGTTCTGCAGTTTCATCACTTTTTTGACCTGATGTGTGGTGATGTCACTTCCTGTCGCCGTGTTTCTGGAGGCGGTGAAGCTGCGGTGACCTTTATAATGTGATGACACACGTTTTCCTCCATCACGTCGACCGCTCGTCCTCAGCATGAAGCTGCTTCCTCTGATCTGTCTCAACACGCTCTGTGGTAAGATGCTGCCTGCATTTGTTCATTATTTCATATGATCATAAAAAAATGACATTACTGCATTTTTGATAAAAGACTTAATCAGGTCTGTTAAAAACACTTTGCATAACCTGTAGTAGAGGATGTTTCTGTACGTCTGCTGTTTTGACACTGCTGTGTAGGATTAATAATGTTTTTCTTTAGAAAAAAGAAAGAAAAGTTCTTAAAAAATTCTAAAAATTATTATATTTTGGAAATTGTAAATATTTAATTAAAAAAAACTGATTTGACTTAAATGCTTTCTAAGTACTCAAAGACACGTTACATTATATGAAAAAACTAAATAAATACAAATACAAAATAAAAAATACAAACCACTGAGAGACGCTTACCTGAAACAGAGGAACAAATACAAATAATTTAAAAAAAAAAAATGAATAAAAAAACAGTTAATAAAGGATGCGACAGGTGAGATTTGGGGTCCGGTATTATGGGCTTTTTCAGAAATGTGGGTTTTGAGTTGATAAATAATTGAAAAATACAGTTTTCCTCTTGACATTTTTCTTGTTTTTTTTTCAAAATAATTTTCTAAATCTCCAAATGTTTTGATTTTTAAAAAACATTTCTTACAAAGTTGCTCTTTACTTTTTCTCTTATGTTTTTGAAAGAAATCGCACCAGTAAGTTTCAGAGGTTTAAATACTTGCCAAAGGCGTCTGAAAGCAGCACAAGAAAAGTGATGTTGCTGCAGGTTTTAAAGGGTTAACCCTGCTGTCACTAACCTTCAGTGTGTGTGTTTGCAGCCACAGCCGGGGCTCTGCTGGTCCAGTCCCCCCCCTCTGTGTCAGCGACCCCGGGGTCAAAGGTCAGCCTCAGCTGTGACATCAGTCAGATGGGCAGGCAGTGCTCTCACGTGGTTTGGCTGCACGTCGGGCAGGTGGGCGGGCTCAGAGTGAGCGGTCAGATGGCGTCTGCGGCTCGGACCGGGACTCTGTGTCTGCTGGAGATCTCCAGCGCCGCCCCGCAGGACACCGGCAGGTACTACTGCGTCTACATCAACGGGCCCATGCTGGTGATCGGGGACGGGGCCACGGTGACGGTCACAGGTGAGAAAACGTGCTGATGGTTCGAGCCTGAATATGTGAAGTTTGTCTGTGCTGTAAAAACATCAGTTACTGTAGTTTGTCAGCAGGTGGCGCTGCAGCAGAAGAAAGAATATTTGAGCTACCAGGCTGCAGACCACAGCTGAAGACCAACAATTTGATATGATTTGATCAATTTTAAACATGTTAAAAAAGGAAATAGAGAAATTTTTATACAAAAGCAAACAGGCAAAAAATAAATAAAAATACGTATTTACAGACAAAAAACATAAAGTGAAAGAAACAGGGTATACACATGTTATCCATCATGTATTAAATAAATTAAAGATGGCTCTTTCTGGCTCAGGTTTTTTTTTGTTTTGTCTTTAGACAGTTGCATACAGTGCATAAAACTAAAACGCTGCTTCTGCATGTTAAGTCTGACATGTCAGAACTTGACTGAGATTTCTTCAGACTCAGATTAATCCAGCGATTGTCGTCTGTTTATCTGAGTAAACTCCCTCCAAACGTTTTCTGTTGTTACTAAAAGGGAGAATGAAAGAACGGTGACAGCAGGTTTCTTGTTGTTTTGACGCTAAATAAAGTTCCTGTGTTTATGTCATTAGAGTCGGGGCTCCACAGTCCCGTGGTCGACCTCCTGGTTCCTTCAGACAGCGTGGACTCCCCCCTCCGCCCCGTCCCGTTGATCTGTCTGGCGTCTGGACTGGAGGACACCGGTCGGGTCACAGTGGACTGGGAGGTGGACTGGGAAGGGGACGGGGCTGAGCTCGGTCCCAGAATCCGCCCTCACGGAGAGGCGGGCATCATCAGCGTACAGGTTGACGTTCCTGTGGAGACGTGGACGCGCGGCGCCGAGGCGTCCTGCGTGTTGACCGACGGAGAGCTGCAGATCAGGAAGACTGTCAGCAGCAGGACAGGTGGGCTCACCTGAGGGCTCTGATGATCTCTTCTACAGATGAAACAATAAAAACCAAACCATTTGAAAACAAATTCACAGGTTTCACCGGCTGAACTCCCAGAGTGCACCAGGACTTCAGTCGAAGGCGGAGTTCAGGAGATCATCAAAAACTATCAAAATGTTTTCATCCTCTGAGTAAATCTGGTATCTGTGTTTGTGTGCAGGAAAGTCCACTGGCTGTTTGCCTCTGATCTCCGCGGTGGGCGCTCTGTGTGTCGTCCTGCTTGTTGTCACGGCGACGCTCAGCTTCCTGTTGTCACGCCGACAGAGAGGACTCGGTGAGTACAGCAGCAAGTTAGGACTGCCAAATAATTGATTCATTTTTTCATATTTTAATTCTATTATTTTGCATTTTAAAAGAGTTTTGAAGTATCGAAGTATGTATGAACAGTACTGACAAGGTGAAGCAATTCTTACCAAATTGTCTTGTTTTTAATCAAATGACTGCATAAAACTGCATGGTGCGAGCATAAAGTGGGCAAATCTGTAAAGGGATAATCGTGGGTTCCCACAGAACACATTTTCATTCAGATATCTTGAGGTCAGAGGTCAAAGTACCCGTGTGAAATGGCCGTGCCGTTTCTTCATCGCCAAAATGTTGCTTATCTTTAGCGTTACTAACTCTGCTTACTGAGAAACTAACATAACATGGTTGGTACAGCTGGATTCCTCCGGTCCTCTAGTTTCATGTGATACCACTGTCATCAGCGTCGTCTCAAACTCAGCCTCTTAAAGACAGAAATGTCGGCCGGCAATTAATGAAAAAAAAAAAGAGAAAATCCAACACAAAACAAAACACTGCAAAAAAACAAACAACAACAACAACAAACATTATGTACGGACTTTAATTACATTGTGATTAATGGGTTAATGCTGATGGCCCTAATAATATTTCATTTTTTCACAGAGAGAAAATCAGACGGGCAGCCAGCCGTCGGTGAAGAGGTGACAGAATTTACTGGATTCAGTTTCTTTTTCACTTTCTGTGTTTCTCTGCTGTTTGTGATGTAACATCAGGACAGAAAAACTGCGTCTACGCAGAACAATACGAGAACAGATTTTAAACAAAATGGGCCGACAGCGGATCCCTGTGGAGCTCCGAATGAGGCGCCGACTGTGTGATTAACCCTTTGAAACCTGAGCAAATTGGCTTAGGTTCTCTCAAAAACCTAGAGAGAAGGCAACGAGCAATTTAACAAGAAATGGCCCCAAAAAAATTGTACGAAATTAGTAAAAAGAAGAAAAAATACTGAAAAGTAATTAAAAAAAAGAAAAAAAAAGTGCAAAAAAAAAAAAGATTCAGAGAATTATGGTTTTCTGCACATTTTTCTCTTTTTGATATTTATCAATCTCTCCCTGCTGATATTCAGATCATTTCCTTCACCTGTTACTATCTTTTATTTGTTTCTGGTTTTGGGTTTTTTCTGCAATTTTTGAGACATTTCATGATAAATTATTCATTACATTTTTTTTAAAGGAAATCAAACCAGTTTTGTCAAGTTTCAGAGGACGTTGATCCAGGTGTTAAAGGGTGAACTGATGCAGAGAGATTCTCTGTGGAACCTACAAACACAAGACTTATCGTACCTGTGATGATGACGATGACGATGACGATGACGATGATGACGATGATGACGATGATGATGATGACGATGATGACGATGACGATGATGATGATGGTGATGATGATGATGGTGATGATGATGATGGTGATGATGATGCTTTCTCCGCAGGCCTCAGCAGATCTTCATTATGCGGCTCTGAGATTTGAAACTTCAGGCAGAAGAAACATCAGCTGACACTTCAGTTCTTCTGTGTGGAGACGTAGAAGATTATTTTTTAAAAAGTTAAAGGAAATGTCCAGTAAACTATATTCATGGTTATCATAATTATTAAACAGTATTATCATTTTTAAGCATTTTTTACACATCATTTGTCACTTTGTATTTTCTTGGTTATACTTTGTCACATTTTTGGTAATCTTTGCACCCTCACAGATTCCTCTCTAACCTCTCATTTTCTTCTTTTTGTTGCTCATTACCTTCTTCCCGTGTTTTTGAAAATAAGAAAATAAAGCCTCAGGTTTTAATGGGTTAAATAAATAATTTTATTGTATTTGCTGAGCAACAGTTTTGTGTCAAAGGAATTCAAAGCCTGTCCAAAAAACACAAGCCCGTTGAGGTCAATGACTAAAGCAAGTAAAGCCTGGAATTGAAGCTTTACGGTAAGTTTTTCCAAAATCCTAACCCCGTGTTTTTATTTTTTCATATTTTGTAGTAATTTTATAAAGTGTCAGATTTAGGTGTCAGGCTGGATGCTGAGGATTTATCTGAACTGAATTCGCTGAGACTGACAAAGTTTTTCTGTGCTTCAGAGCGGCAGGTGTGTAAGTGAAAGAGGACACAGACGCTGAAGTGTGTCAGCTGCAGAAGATTTTACTGCCGACTGAAAACCAAACTGACCTTCTTCTGTCTCTGTTTGTGACGACTCGGCTGTTTTCTGCAGCAGCTCAGTGAAACTCTCTCAGTCTGCCGGTTCTCTGTTTCTGTCACTGAACTGAGGTCAGACGTCAGGCGTTTAATCTTTAGTGCATGGCAGCTCCCCAGCAGGACGGCTCGAATCATAAATACAAAAACACAGATCCCAGTGTCTCTGCACCACTCAGCTGATTGGAGAGTGTTTCCAGGTGTGTCCAGGTGAGAGAGGAGGCTGGTCTGGGATCTGTGCTGTAGCTGCATCATCACACATACAGACAGTCAGTGTGGCAACATATACAAGCCAAACAGGTTTTGCAGACGGTACAAAATCACAAAAATCAGAGCGCAGGGAGGTGAAGGAACGACCTCACTCTGACTCACTGAGCTGCAGAACAGCGACTCTTTCCAAATTTGTAAGGATGACAAAAAAACAACAAAAAAAAAACACCACACAGTATAAATGAATGAATAAATGAATACATACAATCATCAATAAATAAACACAATACAATTATAAATTAAAATAAAATAAAATAATGAATACATAATGTGTAAATACAGGAATAAAAACAACAAAATAAGGAAATACAATAACAAATAAATCAACTGAATAATTTAGGTAATTTTCTAACTAACTTTTGTATATTTGTTTTTATATTTAACTATTCATTTCTTTTTAATTTCAGTATTTATTTTTTTATATATTACGTATACATTTATTTATTTCTGTATTTATAAATTATGTATACATGTAGTTATCTAACTATAAAAAATTATTAACTAAATCATTTCAGGTGTATATTTATGTATGTAGTTGATAATTTATTTCTCTGTATTTCAGCATCTGTTCATATTTTTTGCAATTGTATATTCCTGTATTTATTAATATTGGCATGAAAATATCAATTCCTGATTTATACATTTATTGACCTAAATGTATAAATAAATAAAATAAACAGAAGAATAAATAAATAACTGCAGAGATAGAGAAATAAATAATTAAGTAAATACACAAATAAATATTGAAAAAAATGTATTTATATTTTTTATTTAATATATTTCCCTATTTATTTCAGCATTGAGTTATTATTTCCATATAAGCTGGTAATTTTATTAGGTCTGAATTTACTTATACAACCACAAAGGCTGTAAAAAAATGTGGGTGCCTCCAACACCATCATACTGACTGTGTTCAATCAGGTGTCTTTTTTAATATAAAAGTTTATTCAAGAAACAATTCAACATGTTGACATACAGGAAAATTAAATATGATTAGAAAACATTTTGTATAAAATTGAAACAGAGCAAATCAGAGCGTAAAACCACTTCAGCAGCGCTGTCTGGTGTTCACACAAGGAATTACATCATAAATAATTACAAATAATGACATCAAATCAAAATAAAGTAAAAAATCTGTTATATAAATATCAAAAATTGATACAAAAACAACACATAACATTTAATTGATTTGATTAATTCATTTAAATATATTTTCAAAAGTAAATCTGCATTTGTGGATGTGAGATTATGCCATCATGAGAATTACATTTATAGAGAAAATATAGATCTATTTAAAAAAAAAAAAAAAGTAAATATTTCCCACAGGCTTTGCTCCTTTTTCATATTCCAATATATGTTTTATAACAATTGTTAATTTTTGCAGAATCATATTTTCTCTGAAATGTAATGTGTACATTTAAGTGATTAAAAAATAAGAATAATGAATAAGAATAGCGCCTGAAAAGTTTCACTTGATACAAAATTAAACAAGAATAATAGAAAAATATATATTTGAAAAAAAAATTTAAAAATCAGCCTTATCATTTTAAATTACTTAAGCAAGTTTTTCCAAATGAAATGTTTCATATGATCATTAACATCATGATATTTGAGAAAGAAAATAAACCTGACCTCAGAAAATAAAAACAGGTCATCATGTTTCACTGTGGCGAGGTATTCGTGGGGGTTGAGTCTGTGTGTGCGTGTGCGTGTGCGTGTGCGTGTGCGTGTGCGTGTGCGTGCGTGCGTGTGCGCAATGCCGCCGCCTGTTGGCTCCAGCAGTCAACACACTGCAGGGATTTACTGACAGAGTTGAAGTCTGCTGTTGGGGATGAGGAAGAGGAGGAGGAGGTGGTACAACCTGCAGACTCCTGGTACAATCCGTTCTGAAAGCACACGCAGATCTCAGAGATATATCGGTAATATCTAATCAATCAATCAATGTTTGCATCTATGATGATGGGCAGTAGAAATCCCTGAACCTTGACCTCCAGGTGACTGTGTGTAAATCAGCCAATCAGAGCGCAGAGACTCACCAGGTGCGGCAGCAGGTCCTTGTTCAGCCTGACGGCCTCACACAGAGTGTTGTCGTTGGGCGTGAACGGCCGCAGCTTCTCCGCACACGCCTGATGCTCGGACAGTTTGCTGGCCGCCTTTAAGCTCTGCACCAAAACACATTCACAAAAAAAACCCATTTAAGATCAGATAACAGGAATAAAAGCAAACAAGCCGTACGACCACGCGCAACGAACCAAAACAAAACCTATACATCAATCTCAAAAAACAAATACTCAAAACAATTTAATTACTACAAAAAAGGAGTAGGAAGACACACCTATTACACACACACACACACACACACACACACACACATATATATATGTATAGACTGTGGGGTTTGCAGTTGGCTCTAAAAACCCGGTGGATATCTGTTAGAGTTTGGCCGTACTTTTGATAGATAGATATATTAGTAACAATATACCAATAATATATATATACTCTCCACTATGATATGGACAACTATCCCAGATTTATATACAACCCAATAAAAAAGTGAACAGCAATCAATATATACACCCACATATTTAGGTTTATGTATTTTTTTGTGTAGTTTTAATATTTTTTAACCTGCATTGTCCAAATATGTGAAGGCCTTTTATATCTTATGATTATGTTTTTTACGGTTAAGTTTGTCTGTGCAGCATGATGACCGCTGCAGCTGATGAAGTGGTGCACATGAGCAGAGCTGATGGGGCGTACCTGTGTCGGGCCGAAGATCTCTCCTGCGCAGGGCTGAGTCGGCACATCCTTCAGGGACTGAAAACAAAGACACCGACACGATTTATTCAAACAAAGAGCCTCGACAGGCCGCCTCTGACGAATGTTAACTGAAGCAGCTGCTCAGAGTCAAAGTCCAGCTAAAAATCAATGATTTCGTTCTGAACACATTAGAAATGTTAGAAAATACTTGTTGACAACACATGAAAAGACTGAGAACTGTGTGGAACTGCAGTGTGCAGTTAGACTGTGTCCAGGATTTTTTGGGTGGGCCTAAAAACCTTAATGTTAAAGCACAGCTATCCTTAACATAAGCCCTCCCCCTCTCTAGATACAGCTACAGACTCTCGTTAGCAGCTAGCTTAGTAGCACAAAATACGCACATCCCCCAAGCCAAAGACCAAGCTGCCATGCAGCGTCAAACACTTGTTAGCAGCTTAACTAGTAGCATAGTAACAGAGCTGGAGAAACAGAGGGCTGCTGCACAGCTTTAGATTCTCGACTTGTTAGCAGGTAACTCAGTAGCATAAAGCACAAATGCCCCCTGCTCCAAACAGCTCAGAAGGAGCCACTGTGAAGCAACAGAACCTCGTTAGCAGCTAACTCAGTAGCACAAAGCACACACATCCCCAAAGCCAAAGAGCAAGTCACCATGCAGCTACAGACCCTTGTTAGCAGCAAGCCCATAGGCCACCTGAGCCAAAGAGCTCAGGGCGAGCTGTTTCAGAGCAACACACTCTTGTTAGCAGCTAAATCAGTAGCACAAAGCACACACGTCCTTAAAGCCAAAGAGTGAGCTGCTACAGATTCTCACTAGTAGCAAGCCCACATGTCACCCGAGCTGAAGACTAAGCTGCCACACAGCTGCAGACTGTTGTTAGCAGCTACCTCAGTAGCATAAAGCATAGACGTCCCTGGGGCCGAAGAGCTTGTGGTGAGCTGCTACAAAGCAACAGAATCATGTTAGCAGCTAACTCAGTAGCACAAAGCACACACATCCCCAGAGACAAAGAGTGAGCCTCCGTGCAGCGACAGACTCTCGTTAGCAGCTAATTGCAGCTAACTCAGTAGCACAAAGCACACACATCCCCAGAGACAAAGAGCGAGCCACAGTGCAGTGACAGACTCCTGTTAGCAGCTAACTGCAGCTAATTCAGTAGAACAAAGCACACATGTCCCTTGAGCTGAAAACCGAGCCACCGCACAGCTACAGACTCTTGTTAGCAGCTAACTGTGACTAATTTGTGGACTGAACAGACATTTAAATGAAAATGTTCATGATAACTTTTGATTGAAAACATGTCTGTAAACTCGTGTTTTTTTGAATGGACTTTGGTGTGAAGGCGCTCCTCCCTACCGAACTCTTGAGTTTGGTTCTGTATCTCTGCAGCGCCACCTGCAGGTCTGCGATGATGCTCTGCGTGTCAGGGGTGGTTGTTGTGCTTGGTAACCTCATACTTGTTGCAAGCTCCGCCCACAATGCCAAAGATAGGAAGACCAGGCACCCACAATGCACTGCAACAGCAAGAGGAGAGGGTTTTAATAAAAAAAAAAAAAAAAAAACCTTCACAATATTATTATATTCATTACTATGTATATGCAATATTATTTATTACTCCAAACATTATTTATATTCTGTATCAGTAATAAGTATTCTAATAATAATTAATAAAATAACTATTATATTCTAACTCAGCCCCTGTTCTCTCTCTGCTTTATCAGCAGCACACATGCATGACCCTAAACAACTTTTTTTGTACTGCACTTTGCACTCACTAATAAAATAAAAAATAAATACATAATACATTCATGACATAATATAAAGAGCAGATTTTGATCAAATAAACATTTTATCTCCAAGAAATGTCATGAGAATTGTTTGAAATTACAATTACAATCACAAATTACAATACAAATATGTAAAGTCCTTTTTTTAACATTCAAACTAAACCAGCTGAGGTTTTATTGTCTCCACACTGCTGGAAACAAACATGATGAATTTACTGAAAAAACACTGCAACATGTCAGCTGATTCTGAAAACTTCATGCTCTCAAAGAAGAAGCAGAAGAAGATGAAGATAAAAAAGATAACAACTCACTTGTGTCCACTGATGGAGGGATGAAGCAGCTCTGATGGAGGGATAGAGCAGCTGTGATGGAGGGATAGAGCAGCTGTGATGAGGGATAGAGCAGCTGTGATGGAGGGATGGAGCAGCTCTGATGGAGGGATGGAGCAGCTCTGATGGAGGGATGAAGCAGCTCTGATGGAGGGATAGAGCGGCTGCAATGGAGGGATGGAGCAGCTCTGATGGAGGGATGGAGCAGCTGTGATGGAGGGATAGAGCAGCTGTGATGAGGGATAGAGCAGCTGTGATGGAGGGATAGAGCAGCTGTGATGGAGGGATGGAGCAGCTCTGATGGAGGGATGGAGCAGCTCTGATGGAGGGATGAAGCAGCTCTGATGGAGGGATAGAGCGGCTGCAATGGAGGGATGGAGCAGCTCTGATAGAGGGATGCTCTGGTCCTGCTCAGGTCGGGATGTGCAGCCTTCATGCTGGAGCGGCTGGTATTTATGTGGACGCAGAAGTGAAACGAAACGGTGTGCTGTGAGGTCTGCTGTAGTTTTAGCTGTGCTGCTGCTCAGATCGCTGACTCAGTGAGACTGAAGGTGTGTCAAATGTTCCTCACAGGAACTCACATCTTCATCATCGTCATGACAAGATTTTCTGTTTAATGTTACATCACCAGATCTGCGTTTCCATCACAGGAAACAAATCTGAGTCCAGCTCTCGAACAGGACACATGAATGATACCATGATATTATTATATTTGAACATATTATACCACATTTATTATTATTATTATTATTATTATTGATGCATTAATGCATTGATCACTTAAATGTTGCAGATGGTAAAGGTGGAGTTCATTTTAATGACTCTATTGTTGTTGTTGTTGTTGTAGATGAGGGGTAGCTTGCCTGCACCCTGGCCATTCACGACTTTTGCATTGTGTGTTTGACCATGCATGCATATATATATATATATATAGTAGTAAAGTAAAATAAGTAAAGTAAAATTGAACAAACATACTATATCCCAGCAGTAATTATTTTGTTACAGTTATAACAGTGCTAATATTTGCCACATATAGATAAATAAATGAATTAACAGATAATAATTATTAGTGGGAATTTCTGCAGTTGAATCTCTGACTGTAAATGCGTCTGTGGTTCCTCGTGAGTCACTGAATCAGAGTAAAACAGAACTGATGATCTTTGTCCTCATAATATTATTATTGTGTCACACAGGCTGCATGTAGTTACTGCTCCTTCTTTAAAACAAAAGTGTTTCATTTTTGCAGGAACAAGTCAAATCAAAAGGTAATAATGAACAAAAAGACAAAAACAAACAAAACAAATAACAACACAAGGTAAACAAAGAAACAAAAACAAATATATAAAATTAGAAAATAAACAAACTAATCCTACAAAACAAAACAAAAAAAATAGCTAAACTAAATAAAGTGGATGTTTTTATTTCAGATCTTATGATTATGATCATTTTGATAAACATATAAATGTCTATATATACGTGTGTGTGCATGTGTCTGTGTATGTGTCTGTTATACGCAAATACAATGAGAGAAACACCACCAAAAAATAAAAAAATAAAAGAAAAGAAATACAACAATGATATTATTATTATTAGCATTGAGCTTATTATTAGCTTTGTGTATGTATGTATAACACACACACACACACACACACACACACACACACACACACACATAAAATATGTAATACATACATATATTTAGAATATTTATGTTGTTTACGTTATTTGTTTTGTTGGATTCATATTTTATTTTATTTGTTCATTATTTCCTGTTGAATTATTTGATTTGATTAGAGTTTAATGCAAATGTGTATATATATATATATATATATATATATATATATATATATATATATATATATATAAAATTTTATTTAAGGAGCAGTAACCACATGCAGCAGGTATAACATAATAATATTATCAGATTATAAATCATTAACTTTAAGATTCATTTTAAACAATATTAACCCTTCATGTAGCTTAAATCAACCTTTCATGTTCCTGAATTAACCCTTTCTGTTGCTAAAATGATCCTGTGTGTTCGTAAACCTGTTGCTGCTTTAAAGGAGGATTCAACATTTTTATTACAATAATTGTTTTTCCATAGAACTGCCCGGGGCTGTAGACCGCAGCTGTTATTTTATGTAGTAAATAATGATTATGTATTATATTTACTGTATTTATTAATAACGACAACAACAGTTAATGACAAACCGACACAGATAAACAACTGAAAAAACATAACAGGAACAAATAGCAAACAATAAGAGAGCGGTGTTTGCAGTACAGTACGTGTTTTTTGTTTCTGTCTTTTACTCACGTGCGTGTATGTGTGTGTGTGTGTGTGTGTGTGTGTGTGTGTGTGTCACACCTCAGTCACCTGAGGTAATATTTCAAAATCTATCACCTTTAATTACACCAAAAGAATACTCTTTTTATTTCTATACACTTTACTGGAAGTGTTTGGGTTGCATAACACACACCACACACACAGACACAGACACACACACACACACACACACACACACACACACACACACACACACACACACACACACCACACACACACACTTACCTAAACAGGTAACAACATGACCTGCAGCTCACAATCATACAGCTGAGTTTATTTTTCCAGTCTCTCTGTCTTACGTGTTATGAGTTTGTCACACCACAAAAAAATATGTTTTTAAACACAGAGCCAAATCTGAATGATTAGAAATTGCCAAGTGCATAAAATTAGGTTTCAAAACCCCCCAAAGCTGAAACTCAGCTACACTTATAACTTTATAACACTGGAGCTCCTGACATTATGTTCGGCTAGATATCAGCGGCGTCCTGCTGTGTGTGAGCGGTCAGCTCGTGATACTCTGCACGCCCTCTGAACCCTTTCATACAAATAAATACATGAATAAACACGTCTTTTAAATGCCTAAATCATATAAACAAAAGTAGAATATCCTACACTCGTGAAACCTTTCAGTCGGTTTAGGCCAAACTCGTTGCCCGGCTGCAGCTGCTGCTTACTGCGTGTGATATTTGATGACGTATGATGCTGTTAGCAGCTTCCCACAGTCTGTCCCACAGTGGTTCTCTTGTTCTTCTGCTCCGGGTGTGTAGCTACAGAGTTAGCTGCTAACGAGAGTCTGCGGCTGCACAGCCTTTCGTTTTTGTGCTGCCTTCATGTGCTCCTCAAAATTATCGTATTTACAAGTTACGAGCACATGAACGGCGATGATGCCAGAGATGCCGAGTTATGACGCTTGCATGATGTTTCAGGGCAACAGGAACGATGGAAAGCATGGAAACAGCGTCAACAGCTGGCAGTAAAAATATAATTTTTTGTAATTTTGTTCCTAAATTTGTTTTTTTTTAAATATTATGATGCTGCTGTGAAGTTAACCTTTGACCTTTTGGAAATTAACATCAACATTGAGCATCGAAATTAGCAAATTAATTCTTTAATTTTGGCCAAAAAATTGTTTTGTGGGGTCACTGTGACCTTTGACCTGTGGCCATCTATTGCACGTCTGTCCGTCCTGGATGAGGGATCCCTCCTCAGTCGCTCTTCCTGAGGTTTCTCCATTTTTTTCACCGTTATAGGTTTGTTTTGGGGGGAGTTTTTCCGCAGTCGCTGGAGGGGCTGAGGACAGAGGGATGTTTTATGCTGTAAAACCCACCGAGGCAAATTGTGATGTGTGATGATGCGTTTTATAAATAAAAAAGGACTGGACTTGACTTGGCCACCAAGTTCATCATTGAGTCCACGGGGACGTTTGTGCCAAATTTGAGAAAATTCTGTCAAGGGGCTCATGAGATATCACGTTTACGTGAGTGAGACAAACGCGAGGTTGCAGTGACCTTCGACCAAAAATCTACTCAGTTCATCCCGGAGTCCAAGAGGACGTTTGTGCCAAATTTGAAGAAAATCCTTAAAGGCATTTTTGAGATATTGCGTTCAGAAGAATGTGATGGAAAACCCGGAAATACATTTATAATACCTGTGGAGCAGCTCTGTGAGTCACCTGCCCTGCGGACGGAGCGCAGGTGGACGTTCCTCTGTAGGTCTGGATCGTGGACTCAACACCGTCAGAACCAGCTCCAAGTCACCTGCACGAGTTCTCTGTGAGTCTGCATCAGACACCTGCGACACGTAACAGGGACATCATGAGACATACGATGGACACAGTCGTTCTGAATGAACCGGACACACTCGATATTGTACAAATTCAGGCAAACTGGCTTGATTTCTTTCATAATCACGAAGAGCAGGCAATGAGCAACAAAAAAAAATGACCCAAAAATTAGCAAGAAATTTGTAAAAATTACAAGTAAATGACTGAAACAAACCCCCCAAAAAAGAAAAAGAAAAAGAAAGAAAGAGAACAAAAAAACAGGAATTGACTTTAAAAGGTGCAACAATAATAATAATAGTAAGAATTATAAGAATAATAATTTCCAATAATGACAATTATTATAAACACGGTTTTCTAGCTATATCGGTATAAGTTATTTGTTGTTATTTATATTCAGATAGAAATTATGCACATGAACGGCCACATCTTTAACCCTTTGAAACTGTAGCAAACTGGCTTAATGTCTTTCCAAAACACGGAAAGAAGTAGATGAAAAACCTTTTTTAAAATTTGTTTGCAATTTGCAAAAAAAAAAAACGTTTTTCAAAGAAATCAAACCAACTGGCTCAGTGTTTCAAAGGTGGGAAAGTGTCTGAATGCAGCACAAGAAAACTGATGTCGATCCAGGTTTGAAAGGGTTAACCCTTTTTATATTCTTTAAATTGACACAATATTTCATGCTGTTTTTTACGCTCTGTCTACAGGCACAATCTTTGACTCATCCTGCACTCTGCCGCCTCCTCACTTCCTCCTCACTTGACAACCTGTCAGTAATGTGACACACCCGTCCTTCCCACGTCCTGTCCGCTCCCGCTGGGTCTCTTTCCAGGGACCAGGTGACTAATGAAACCTGATTTACTTTACTGTAACTGACGCTATTATTGTGAAACAATTCTTTAAAATGCTTTAATCAGACCTGCTGAACATACAGCGCCAATGCATCACATCCAGATCAGAGACCAGGTGAAGACACTCACCTCCGGCGCTGTGCCCGTGCACCTGCAAAAGTGTCCGTGAACGCGAGTCGACTTCATCAGGTGACTTTTTCTGCAGCTGCCAGAACATTAAAATGAAATGTGGACAAAAAACTCATTAAAATTCTGATATTTTACTGTTTTGTTAGCAGTTTACATCGGTGATACTTGTTTTGCTTAAGGGCCACTTTGGGGCCCCATACGCCTTCCTAGGATGTCCTTGGGGATTGTAGGACACTTCTCAAATTTTGTAACATTTGTAAGATTTTAGGACATCTCTTGGACTTTAGGACATTTTAAGGATTTAGGAACATTTCAAGGATTGCAGGGTGTCCGTGGGGATTTTAGGACACTTCTGGAATTCTAGAACATTTCTCAGATTTTAGGACGTTTTTAGGATTGTAGGATACATCGAGGATTGATGAATACTTAAAGTTAAAAGACAACATTTCCAGTTTGAATCACTTTTATTGTGAATTAGAAAATGGGGGGGGGGGGGGGGCACCTGGCACAATATTTGGGGCCAGATTTGGCCCGTGGGCCATAAGTTGCGTATCGGCGGTTTAGCAGCGTATTTTCTGTCTTTTATAATGTTTACAACTGATCCAGGATCAGTAACACCCCAGAGGACGGGGGGGGGGTTAAAGTCTCAGGCCGCCATGTTGGATCTGCTGCGGTCACATGACCGCGGGTGTCCGTGCAGAGTGACGTCATCGTCCAGCTCATCACGTTAAACACACAGCTCTGTGCACAGAGTTCCCAGCATGCCGAGCAGCGGCAGCAGCGTCAGGTCCAGGGGTGCTCGGCGAGGCTCGGCGGAGGCGACCGGCAGCAGGTGAACTCTCTGCGTGTCCGAGATCATGTTCCTGGCATCCTGCAGCGCGCCGACAGCCGCCGCGCTGGAGTTCAGGTCTCCAGTGGTGATCAGGTCGAACACGCAGGCCTGATAGTACACGTCCCTGGCAGGAAGTAGAGCGGCGCAGTGAGCCTGGGCGGCGGCGGAGGAAGAGTCTGGTGGCGGGTGGAGCGTGCTGAGTCTCTGGGAGGCGGGGCATCCCCACACGCACAGCTGCAGGTCCTGCTCAGGCCCGAAGGCCTCCACGATGCCCCGCGGCGAGCGCACCGACAGGCCGAGCGAGCGTCCGCTCTGACGGATCACCAGCAGCGTGCCAATGTGAGCCGCTCGGATCTCGGCGTGTCGGCCGGGACTCTGAGTCCGGACTGTCAGGCTGTGGTGACCTCGCCGCTCGCCGCTGGATACGGAGCCGTCTGCAAATGCGGCGGGGACGTTATCGAGCTCAGCCTGGTACAGCTGCTGATCGATGCACTGACGCCAGTTCTTAAAGATGACGGTGATCTGCGGAGAGACGACAGGAGACACGGCGGTCTGTTACTGCTTTCATGGTTCAATACTTAGTTATTCATTTCAGGAAGGCTTTGCTTCATTGGTCCGGAGAATCATGGGAGAAACGCGCCTCATGCCTGCCTCATGGTACCACGCCTCTTTTCAACGCAACCCGCTCTTTCGGTTTCCGTGAGTTAAAGTTCGGAATAGTACCTGGTACTTTGGTACCTGAGCTGTTACCGAAACACTGCAGACCCCTGGTTGGTCTGCAGTGTTTCGGTTGGCCGTGCGTGTGGTCTTCTTCTATGGTGTGTCATTACAACGGATGTGTCGTTTATACAACGTTATCATATGACGCAGATTTGTTTTAAAAACGCAGCGTAAAGATGTTATTAGGAGGGTCATGCTGGTCTGAACTTGGCCTCTGATGACTCACCTTGGTGAGCGTGGTGGCGTGCGTCGCCCCCCTTGTTGGCGCACTGGTGGCCTGTATGTACAGGTACTCGTTGTCTACCAGAGGCCACGCCCCCTGCACGGCACATGTCTGGAAGTCGTTGTTGAATGTTCGCACGTGCGGGTCTCCGAACACGCCGCAGTGCAGGTACTCCGGCATCCGGCCCTCTCTGGAGAACAGGCTCCTCTCATAGAGGCAGGCGTCCCCCGACAGCGTGCCCTGAGGCGGGGGCCGTGGCTGGGCGGTGGGCCCCGCCCGGGGGCAGCGGTGCTGGATCAGCAGGTCCTCGATGCCCTGAACTGCAGAGTGGTACGCCAGGTCACCACGACACGCCCGCGCCATGCGTTTAGTGCACATGGCGTATGAGCGGAGGGCGCTGCAGTAACCGGCGTTCACAGCCTCCCTGCTGAGAGCTGCTCCTCCTCCTGCTCCTCCTCCTCCTCCTGCTCCCCCGCTGCTGCTCCCCAGGTCCAACGTCGCAGCCACAAAGTCTGAGTTACACCTCAGGATCCGACAGGAAGCTCTGACTGAGGAAAGAAAAGGTTCAAACATGAGAGCACCTGCAGCTCACCTGAGATCTGATGATGTCATCATGATGTCATCACAGTCAAACATAGTCTGCGTCACAAACCAGAGGGGAAATTATCACGCTGATGTTTCAGAGACCACATTAATCAACGAATCCTTGTAAGCGGCAGATTAACGGATCTAAAAAAGAATCACTGGCTGCAGCATTAACTCGAATGAAGGCAGTTGCATTGTGGGAAATGTAGGATCCAGTGTTTTTGTGGCGTGACATTGACTTGAATGAGTAAACAATAGCAGATGATTTTTTAAAAAAGTAAAGTTCAAGTTTAAAAGTACAAGTGTAAGAAAATTACAGAGTGTAAGAAAATTACATAAAAATGACTTAAAAAAACGAATAAAAAAATAAAATAAAGAAAAAAGACAAACAAGGCAAATTAGACTTGGAAAAAGTGCCGAAATTATGTAACATGAATCTAAAAAGGTAATTATGATAATTATAAAATATAATTTTTCTCTAGCTTTTTTCCTTTTTTTGTTTTAACGTAAATATTTTCCCCTTGCATTTTTTAAAATGCAAAAATTTAATTCCCTAAATTTTTTGATTTCTAGCAATATCTGTAACCAAGTTGCTGCCTTTTCTCCATGAAAGAAATTTCACCAAAATTTTTACGGTTAAATACGTGTGAAAGGCGTCTGAAAGCAGCGCAAGCAAAATGATTCCTCTCCAGTTTTCAAAGGGTTAAGTTCGAACTCCTGAGTGAAACATTGGAAAGAAAATTTGTATCCATCTGTTTTCTTCACTTACACAAACTTATATATGACGAACGTTTGTGATAATAAAAGACAAAAAAGGCTTTTCCGTTAGCCTTTAGCCACGTGACGCTAACATGCACAGAGGTCGTGGTACCTTCAGGTAGACTCAGCTGGACCAGCAGCAGAGTCAGCTGGATGCAGTGTTTCCATGGTAACGCCGAGGGCCGAGGCTCCATCAGCAGACTGACCCCCGGGCGGGCTCACAGAGATCACCTGGACCCTGAGGGGACAGACGAAGACGAGACGATGATGTCACACTCACCTGTTACCAGGTGTTTGATACGTCACCTATAATGTAAATACGACTTCTGTTTTATTGACTGAATTAAAGTCTTTGAAACTGAAATAATAACTTCATTTATTCACTTGTTAAATAATATTTGGTATATTATTTTGTTATTTATGGTAATATAATTCGGAAATATTGAACATAATCTAAAGTGAATTCATGATTTATGTTGCAAATATTGTTTTTTAGAACCAAAGGAAACCAACAATCACATCTTCACTGTTAAATAAACGATTAACTGAAAAGAGTCAGAACCTCGACAAATATTGACTTCAAAACCGTTTAAAAATGCAAAATAATGGAACTGATAATATGCAAAAAAAAATGCAATTAAAAAAGTGATTAAGAAAAGCAATAACTATAGAAATTCTGCAAAATTAATCGTTACAAAGATGACCCATAAAACGTGTATGAACACACATACATGTGTATGATTAGGATATATTCACGCGTCCACAGAAACACACACAAACAGACGTGTACATACAAATATCGTCAAACACAGACGGGCTCTGTGCGGCAGCTCCTGCTGATACAAACGTCCACTGCAGAAACATGTTCACTGCAGGATTTGACTTTTACAGATCATTTTTTTCCAGTGATATTGATACTTTTGGGCAGAAGAGGACCTGAATCCGTCCTCGGCTGTGGTTTCTCTGCAGTCAGATCCCGATGCTGCTGGGTGAGAGCTGTTCTCAGATCAGTTAATGTTGTCATGATGAGAGTGTTTAGTTTCCAGTCATCTTTCTCTCTGTGATTCTCCGGATTCATCAGTTCATTAAGAGATTATATTATATCACAGTTCATTAGTAATGAGTTCATCTTTCCCTCTAAATCTGATCTCTCTTTACTCTTCATCGTGTTTCATATTAAGCCACATTTAGTGACATCATCAAACTGCTGATGGAGCTGCAGCATCTGATCTGAAGTCAGTTAGAAGTCACTGTGTTAAGCTTCATTCCCGTTAACACCCGCTAACATCTGGCTTTCTGATGCAATGAGAATGTGTACGATCTGCATTCATACCCTACCCCATACCCCGCCATCGCTAATTACAGCCCATCTCCTCCTAAGCAGCTAAATCACAGTCTGAAACACATCCGCACCGAGTTTAAAAGGAGGACTTAAGTAAGGATATGTAAGAGAAAATAAAGAGAAGAAACCGCTGAAAAGTTTTCAAAGACCTCTGATCCTGCTGCTTTCTGCTGCTTTCTGCTCTCCTGCCTGTCCGTGACATCACAGGGACACACCAACAAGACACAACGCCAGGCCGACTCGCTCTTCAGTGGTAAAAACCTGCGTGCACCTGCTAATTGTGGTGGTATGAGGTATTAGAGTGCAGATCCTGGTTTCAGCTCAGTCTCCACAGGAACATGTTGGCTTTCTCTGTTCTGCAAACCACGGACACTTTATAGACCCGGACGTGTAGTTATATTTAGGCAACGAAGGAACACCAACACCAGGACGTCAACAAACACACATGCTGGCACCAATGGTGAGGATTAGGGGTAGGAGGCACATGGTACGATGCAAAAAACCCCCAAAACATGACAGTCAGACAGGAAGCGAACGCCGGAGTCCTGCATGATCTGCTGGACCCATCCACCGCCCCCCCACCCGCAGCTCTGAGGGCGCCCTCGCACTCCTGAGATTATGTCGTTACCGGCAGCGTTTCAACCTGCTGCGATTCATGCGGACACAGCAGGTGGTGTCCAGCAGTCACATGACGCCGTCATTAACCCCTTGAAACCTGAACTTAAAGGGTTAAATGCCAGGTTTTTGTCATGATGCCACTTTGTTTTTAAATGAAAAAAAACCCACAAAATCAAATCAGCAGATTTTTTAAATTAATGATAACCCGGCTAACCCCGTGGTCACAGACTGATATATGTGTTCACGGCAGTATGACCATGACGGCTCATTTCAACAGCGTTTTTAAATCTGATCTGTCATTACAGCCCTAATGACAAGAACATTGTTTCCATGGCCTTCTTTTTGGTGGGGACTTGAAGGGGTTAACATAATTGTTGAGTTTGTGTTGATTCAGCTGCTGTTTGATCGCTGAGGAGGAAACTGTGAGCTGAGCTGTGTTTCTGTGCAATAATCTGACAGAAACCTTCAGTTTGAACAATAATTAACATTTGTTTCACACAAACACGTTTTTGCTCTTTTCGGTTTCATCAGCGGATCTTTGAGTCCGCTTTGTTTCACGGACACTTTGGGCTTCACTCAGCCGATCGGGTCTTTTCAAATCTTCTTTGTCTTCTTCAAAATCTTGTTTCAAAATAAATAAAAATAAAATAAATAAAAATGAAGATGATATCGGTGACGTGCGGCCTACCTGCAGAGTCCGTGTCGATCTTCACTCATGAATTAAACTCGACTCGCTGCTCAAACATCACAAACAGAAACAGTCTGCTGTGTGTTGTAACCTGGACTCTCGTCTGTTTGTCTCATTTTTTTTCTTTTTCTGCAGAACAAACAGCAGCAGGCGGAGGGGGCGGGGCTTACTGTGGCGCTGCTCATTCATGCCGCCTGTAAGATTCACAGGGGCCCTCAGGGGCCCTCAGGGGCCCTCAGGGGCTTTTCTGGAGTTTGATGACGTTTCAAACACAGAAACAAAATGTTGGTCAGTGAGCTCGCAGAGCCAGGCTAGCAGTTTCCCTTCGTTTCCAGTTTTTATGCTAAGCTAGGCTAACCAGCTGCTCTGAGAAAAATGTTGAACTGCTCCTTTAAAATGAATCAATGACAGTGTGTTTCTGCAGTCAGCTGACCTTCAGTCCTCCGAAACACGTGGGAGGGGCTCAGTGTGTGTGTGTGTGTGTGTGTGTGCGCGCGCGTGTGTGTGTGTGTGTGTGTGTGTGTGTGTGTGTGTGTGTGTGTGTGTGTGTGCGTGCTGGGGAGGTATGAAGCCTAAATTTAAACCGCAGTTGCCCCCCACAGTTACACACACACACACACACACACACACACACACACACACACACACACACACGTAGACAAGAGAAGCTTTATACACAAAATAAATGAATAAATACATAAATAAATAATGCAGATATGTGAGACTGTTTAAGAGATTTAAGAGAACTCACTTACTTTGTTTTCGTGTTACATCTTTTTAAAATTGTATATTTTTAACTGAATAAACTGCTTTTATATCCTAATTCTCTAATTTCTCATCATTCTGTTCACTTTTCTAACTTAACTCTCTGAAACGTGGAGCGACGTCGCGTTTCTTGAGTTGCTTTCAGACGGCATTCACGAGTATTTGAACCTTTGAATCCTGAACAAATTGGTGTCATTTCTTTCAAAAAAATATGTGAAAAAAGGCAATAAGCAACTTGATAAGAAAGATTCTGTTAGAAAATGATTTTTAAAAGGCTAGAAGAAAAACATCCAGAGAGATAATTATCACAATTAAATATTTAAAATTATGTTACAGAATTATTTTTAAGTTATCAGACATTTCTTTCCTTTCCTTTTTAAACTTTTTTCCCCTTCTATTACTTTTTAAATTTTATTCACTAATTTTCGAGTTGTTCTCTTGAATTTGACTCATTTCTTGCTAATTTTTGGGTCGTGTCTTCTTTATTTGCTCATTGCTTTCTTGCCATGTTTTTGAGAGAAATTAAGCCACTTTGCTCAGGTTTCAAAGGGTTAATTACTGACGTCTTTAGCAAAACGAGTCCCTCTGTATGTAAACAGTGGTGGAATAAAACAGGACATGTACTCAAGTACTGTGCTTAAGTAGAAATCTGAAGTACTTTTACTTTGAGTATTTTAAACTCGAGTATTTCGACTGTTCGCCTCAGGAGGAAACGCGATGCTTTTATTTTACAAATTACAACATTTGGACACAAACTAAATGAAAACATTGAAGTGCAGATAAAACGATGAGTTGACTGATTAGAAATTTAAGAAGCGAATATTTTAATAATCGTTTTAACAATTTTTTCATGCAAAAACATTTCATGATTCCAGCTTCTGAAATTTGTGAACTCACAAAATACTTTTTCCTGATTCAGGATTTCTGGACTCAGAAACAAAGTTATTATCGTGTTTATATATACAGTATATAATACGTGTGTGTGTGTGTGTGTGTGTGTGTGTGTGTGTGTGTGTGTGTCATTGTAACTGTGGATCAACAAACAAACTGTAGTGAAACATGATTTGTGTCCCACCTTCAACTGATTCAGGATCAGAGTCCGTCCATGTCCTCAGTCTGTCCTCTCTCCAGAAGTCTCCAGGACTTTTTCCAGGTCTGTCCAGATCTCTCTAGGGACTTTGTCCAGGCCTCTCCAGGTCTCTCCGGATCTCTCCAGGACTTTGTCCGGATTTGTTCAGGTCTGTCTGGGTCTATGAGGTCTGTCCCACTCCAGGTTCTGGTCTTTGGCTCGCCATGCGTTCACAGCTGACGTTTCTAAATAAATCACCAACAACCAGCAGCTGCTGCACGACAACTGTCACACACACACACACACACACACACACACACACACACACACACACACACACACACACACACACACACACAGCAGTTTATTTTTTTTATTTTGGACCTCCAGGAAGTTGAAACTTTATTTAAAAACAGTATTTTAACAAATACAAAAATGTATTATATATATATATTATTGTAATATATTATTCTACAATACTGTTATTGATTTTATTTAAATTTGTAGCACTTTTTAAAAGATGACTTTTTTTCCTCCTGAAAATTTTGCTAATTTCAGGAATTCTTTGTATCTTTTTACTAATTTTTTGCTAATTTTGGGGTCATTTGTTAATGAATTTCTGTTTTTATAATATCTGTGTTAAAATGCTTCAAAGTAAATATCATCTTTTTGTGTTAAATATGTCATTTATACTAATTTATCATTATTGTTATTGTTAGTTCTGAGGTGATCAGCTGATCACTGGTGAACAGTCGTCTGATCTGAGATCAGCTGGAGGAGCAGTGACATGAGACAGACAGCAGGAGGCAGCAGTGACTCCCTGACGGTGTTAGACAACTCACGATCATCAAACTGTCTCATCATTTTCACTTGTTTCATCTGCTCCGTGTTTTTAAATAAAGTTGTGTGTGACTGAAGGGTGATGTGTGTGCAGACGGAGGGTGCAGCGCCGTGAGGCAGGTGAAGCTGTCGGCCCTTTAAGAGTGAAGCGGGGCCCCTCGCCGCCTCACTGAGCAGCTCACGGCCTTTGTTAGTGTTTAGTGTGTTGTGTGTGTGTGTGTGTGTGTGTGTGTGTGTGTGTGTGTGTGTGTGTGTGTGAGTGAGGCTGGCGGACTGAGACCCTCCACAGACCACAAACCACCGACACACACACAGAGAAGCTGCAGTCGAGGCGGTGAGTTCAGTTTTTATCTGAATATTCAGACACAGTTTGATTTTTTTGTCACGAAAAATATCACTGATTGTATCTTTACAGACTTTTTATGTTTAGTTTCTGCAAAAACTCACATTAAAAAACTATATAAATATATATATATATATATTAAAAAAAACAAAATCTGTTAATGATGTGGGCAACTTTTTAAAAAAGCATTGACAGAAATTTAGCAATTAAAAAAAACTTATTTTATTGTTTTTCTGAAGGATGTTGAGAAAAACTGTGAAACTACTTCTGAATTCTACGAACAAAAAAGCTTCAACACACTTAATATATCAGCATGTTTTCAGAGGTGAAAGAAGTACTTAGAGCTTTTACTACAGTAAAAGTATTAATACCACAATGTAGAAACACTTTGTTACAAGTTAACATCCTGCGTTAAAATGCTACATAACTAAAAGTACAAGAGAAACCATTAAACTATGCATACAAGTAAAAGTACTCATGGAAGTATTCAGGTTCTTTGCTACAGTAAAAGTTCTAATACTACACAGTAAAAATGCTGAGTTACTGTAGTAAAAGTCCTGCATTGAAAATGTTACTTAAGTTAAAGTATTTCAGTACATTTGGGAAAATGTATTTAAGATTTAAAAATAAAAGTTCTCAGTGCAGAAAAGTTTAACCGATGTAATAACATACAATAATTAAAATGATAAAAACAGAAAGTCGACATATTTGATTGGCTGAAAATGTTTTTGCATTAAAAATGAATTCGAATTTTATCCAGAAAGTTGCCAAATAATTTTAAAATCAATCGACTCGTCATTTCAGCTGCACTTCTGTATTTTTATATGGTTTGTGTTCAAAAATGAAAGCAGGTGAAACAAGTATTCATTTTTTCTTTTTTGTTCAAGTCAGCGGTATTATTAGCATCAAAGTATACTCAATATGCATCATGTGTACTTTTACTTTTGGTACTTACAGCTGTGGACGAAAAAGTCAGACATTTTACGGCAGTAAAAGTAGTAATACCACAGTGCAGAAATTATGCATTCAAAATGTTACATAAGTAAAAGTACACGAGTATTAGCATCAAAATATGCATACAAGTAAAAGCACTCTTTATGGGTACTTCTATAATGTATTCTGTTTTATTAGTCATTACCTGTGGTGGTATTATTTAAGAAAAAAAATCCAGAGTCTGACAGCAGCAGGTGAAAAAAGTATTCAGATTTTTTTTTTACTTCAGCAGAATACCACAGTGTAGAAAGTCCTGCATTCAAAACATGTAGTAAAAGTACAAAAGTATTAGCATCAAATTAGTAAAAGTACTCGTGATGCAGAGTAATATATCGCCTTATTATCATGTTATAATTATTGAAGCATTAATGTTTTTATCACTTTAACGCAGCAGCTGCTGAAGGTGGAGCTCACTTTATTACTTTATACACGACTGAGCGTCATTTAGTATTTCATTATAGGACGTATTAATACTATGAATCTGAAAACAAAAAATTATCAGATAAATGTTCTGCAGTCAAAAGTACAAAAATCACCTCAGATGTTGAGGAAAGCTGCCGAAAATGGAAGTAGTGACATAAAGCAAAAGTACTTCAGTTCAGTGCAGTAGCTGAATGAATCATTATAAAATATATATAATATAATATTGTCCAGTTTTCTTTATTTCTGGCCTTTTTGTTATTGTTCTATTAATCTCAAATCTGTTTATGTTCTTTCATTTAATTAAATTATTAATTATTTAATTAATTAAATTATTTTTTTGAACGAAGCATTTTATGTCAGAAATGTTTTTGTTTGAATCTGTGGATCTTTATTTCTGCCAGTAAAACAAAAACAAAAAGTCATAATTTTAACTTTTGATCTGATATGTAATAATTTTATGGAGTCGTTTATTTTATCCATAAATTATTATTAAATATTATATTAAGTGAAAAAATTAATATCAGAAGGATTTTGGAAAACTTTACGTTAATAAAAAAATAAAAAAATATATATAAAAATAATTTCTTTCTACAATATCTGAATTTAGTGGAGATTAAAATTATGGGAAACAAACATTGTTGAAAGTTTGCTGACAGTTTTTTTCTCTCAGCTTGTTTCTGCAGTTCGATAACGTTAAATTTAAGAATGATTCTTAGAAATCGCACCAACAGCGGATGACAGCGGNGGAAAACTTTACGTTAATTAAATTAAAAAATTTTAATAAAAATAATTTCTTTCTACAATATCTGAATTTAGTGGAAGATTAAAATTATGGGAAACAAACATTGTTGAAAGTTTGCTGACAGTTTTTTTCTCTCAGCTTGTTTCTGCAGTTCGATAACGTTAAATTTAAGAATGATTCTTAGAAATGCCACCAAATACGGCTGCAAGCGGTCAGAAACTGCATTAAGCTGCGTTTAATAAAGAAACTGATGTAAAGCTTAATTAATTAACAGCCGGGAATATTATTTTCTTAAATCATTGACCTCAGCAGGCTTATATTTGGGACAGACGTCCACGAGACGAGCTTTTAATTCCCTTCACAGGAAACTGCTGCTCCGCAAAGATGGAAATACAATCAAATCATTTATTTAACCCTTTAAAGCCTGGGTAAATTTATTTATTTTTTCCAAAAACATGGGAAAGAGGAAATGGCCTAAGTACAAGAAAATTACGGAAAATTTGCTTTAAAGAAAAAACGCAAAAAAATAAAATAATTCTGTCAAAAATAATTTTTGATTATTAATTATGGATATAGTTCACTGGCCATTGTTCACTAACCTTTTATCAAAAGACTTCTACATCTATCTTTGCGTCTCTTGTTTACTGCGCTGATTCGTCTTTGCTGCTCGCCGTCTCAGTAAAATTAACTGAAAGATTAAATTGTGAGAATCTTACTAAGCTTACACTGTGTGTCCATACTGACAAAAATTTAAACATATTTACATTTTGTCTGTGATCTAAGCGGCTAACTTCCTCTGACTCCGGCAGCTCGCCAACATCCTGGTTTCCAAAGAGCTCACATAAAAATGAACTGCATGGTAACCATGGAAACCAGAGTCAGCCTCTAATAGAGACGGGCCTTTATTTGTCAAAATGCATCACCAGGCCGGGCGTCTAACTGGGAGGAGGCTTTTATTTGAATTTTACGTTAGTTATGTTACGTTACGCAGCAGACCGCTCAGCCGAAAACGTCGTACTTTTCTGCAAACCATGAACACGTTACATTTGTACATTTCATAAATATCACATCAGCGTTTCTGAAGTCAAACAGTGTGTGAGGCGTCTTCTGGAGGTGGATGGTGTGACACAGAGGAGACGCCTGCCGAGCTGCAGACTCAACATTCGAACTCTGTGGTGTTTAACTCTCCTCCTGTGTGTGTGTGTGTGTGTGTGTGTGTGTGTGTGTGTGTGTTTCAGGCTGTGTGGTGTGTTTCCTCCCGGGGTCGGGCAGGTCCGGGATGCGGTGCACTGTTGTCAGATCCCCCTCCAATATTGCACTCGTCCCGGCCTCCCCGGCCCAGGGGTCACGACCCCCCCACCTCCAGACACCGAGCAGAGAAACGTCACCGGAGCTCGGAGAAACACGAGGTAGAAGAGAGAAAAACGACACAAGCTGACCAAATGACCTGCAGCATTAACCCCTGAAAACCTGAGCAAACTGGGTTGATTTTTTTTAAAAGAAGGCGATGAGCAATGAAAGAAAAAATGACCCTCAAATTAGCAAGATATTAGTTAAAAGTACAAGAAAATTAACAAATTAAAAAAGTTTCAAAAAGACATTTTCTTTGAAAAAGTGCTTTAAAACTTATAATTATTTTGTGACATAATTTTAAGTATATAATTGAATCGTTTTTCCACAGACAATTATTTGTTTAATCTACTAATTTCTTGCAATTTGTGGAACATTTCTTACCAAATTGCTTGTTGCCTTTTTTCCAGTTTCTGATAAAAATTGCACCAACTTCAGGGCTCAAAGGTTTAAATACTTATGAAAAGCATCTGAAAGCAGCACAAGAAAAGTGATGTCGCTCCAGGTTTTAAAGGGTTAATGAGGCCCCATCGGCCTCAGCTGGACTCACGTTAACATGCTAACACACACGCTAACCTGAGCATGTTTGCATGTTTCCGGAGGCTGCGGCGGACAGTGAACGCAGCAGAGTTTTTTAGTGTGAAAATCATAAAAAAAACCAAAATCATCGTTTTTAGGAAAAGTCGTGGACGGAGTTTATTTCAACAAAGATATGTACATTTGAGAACACAGAAGCATGTAAAGGATGATTGTCCTCTCCATCGGACCCAAAGACTCTGCGTAACGTTAGCTTATCACCTCGTTTGTCTTCCGTTAAACTGAAGTGATCGGAGACGATCCGAAGACAAACCGAACGTTATTGAAAGGATCGACGACTTTTTCTCCTCAGACGAGTTTACAGCAGTCAGAGCTGTGACTGTTTTCATGTGTTCGACTTTCAAATTTGGAGTTAAAGTTTGTCTGAACAGAGAAACACGGCGACACCTTTCACACCTGCAGCGTTCAGGTGCTTCTCGTCAGCGCTGCTCTGACACCAAACATCCTCCTCTCATTCAACACACACACACACACACACACACACACACACACACACACACACGAGACACAGAGGGGGTGAGAGGGGCGCGCGGGGTGTGTGTGTGTGTGTGTGTGTGTGTGTGTGTGTGTGTTGATCCTCTGCAGCTCTCACACCTGAATGTGCATCAAAACTTGTTTGCGATGAGTCTGGAAGTCTTCGGGCACCGTGTCTGAAACAAGAAATCAATCAGAATCAGTCAACCAATATTTTACTGATCGCAGAGGGAAACTGTGAGTTTGTGTTCATTAATGAACGTTAACTGAAGTCAATAACGGACAATCTAAAAATGATAAAATCACATTACATTTGACTGCAAAGCATAACTTTTCTGCACAAACTGAAATTGTGAGTATAAAACACTGATGGAAACACGTTAATTTCGGAAAAAAAACTCCAATTTATCTCAAAAAAGATTTAATGCTCGCACGAGGTGGTATTTCAGGGAATCTGAAAAAGCCATATTTGGCAAAACTGCAATGGCAATACTTCTCTAGACTTCTCTAGTGTCTTCTAGATCACATGACGCTGTGATGTCACATGATGCTGTGAGGTCACATGATGCTGTGAGGTCACATGACGCTGTGAGGTCACATGACGCTGTGAGGTCACATGACGCTGTGAGGTCTTGGATTGGAAATAATGACGGCGAGTGCGGTGGCTGCAATAGAAATAAAGCTGCTGATGTTTTGAACATCCATCGCCATGGTTACTGGGATGTTATCACCAGAGGAGAAGTTGTAGTCATCTCACAGTTTTGTCAACATTTTGAAAATATCGCTTAAGTTCAGTTCATGTTACTGTCTGCTTTGGGTGTAAAAATCATCAGTCACTTTGCTGAGTTAAGAATATATTACATTATATAATATGACATTAAAAATCAAAGACTGAAAACAGAGGTCGACCGATATTGGTTTTTTTTAGGGCCGATACAGATTATTAGTAGTTAACGATGCCGATAATGGTGTTTGGAGCTGATATGCATTCACAATAAAAATGAACATCTTTCCATCAATATTTAGAATTTCAAATATACCGTACCGTTACACCTGTAGCGCAGGTTGGACCAGATGATGTTTTCCTGTGAGAAACAGAAGACGCCGAGCCGGCCTCCTCTCATCGTGGTGTCGATCACAACGCCAGAGTCGGCCACCATGTCCATCCCCTCAAACAGCTTGATCCTGAAACACAGAGGACAGGGACACGAAGGGTTAAGGCTCATATAAACTCCCTTTATATACGAAACCTGATCCGGAGGCAGTGCTGTAGACGTCTGTGAGGCCGTATATAAATCCAGACATGCGGTTTTAACCGCTGTTGGCTACAGCGCTAGCAGAAAATAAAAAGCTTAAAAGGGAAGTACAAGGAGGTCAGAGACCAGGACAGCAGGAGCGTCAAAAACCGTATTACACATCCACGTTTCAGGCGTAAGCAAAGTTTATGCAGGTGTTACTTTTTGAGATCGAGACTCGTGGTGTACATCTAGATGGACGTCATGAACGTGACACCGCGGACATCGCTACTGCGCACTCAGGCTCCAAATTACATCACGAGAGCTGAAACTGGACATTTTAGCTTCATGTCTGTGCAGTTGGAGGCACGTCCCCCAACTTTTCATACAATTCATGGTCATTACCTGTAAGCGTTCAGAAAAAGGTGCACAAATATGGACAATAAAACACCGGCTATGGACATAAATGAGCTTTTAGAAGCCAAACGTTCAGACAGAAACACCGTGGGCCCTGTCTCACGGCCGGCACAAAGCGGAGCACAGCTGTCGTTGTTTCAGACCGACGCCGTGCATCCACGGGCGTGTGGACCTTAAAACGAGGTGTGACCAGGCACACTGTGGGAGAGAGAAATGTTTGAAACAGATATGTCCCGTTACATATCTTACGGTGCACGAATAAACCATTTCCTCTGACATCTTTGACTTCTTTACAGATCTCAGACGGATATAATAATATATTTGTAACATAATAAATACAATGCAAGAACATATTGCTGAATATATTATATTTCCAAAACACTTTTATGCACTGAAATATCCAAAATGTAAATACAAGTGCAGCAGCAGCTGAACAGACTGAGCTGTGTTTGAGTTTAAGATCATACAGTGTGTGAGAGACAGACAGAGACAGACAGAGAGACAGACAGAGACAGAGAGACAGACAGAGAGACAGACCTGGACCTCTGCACTCTCTCTCTCTTCAGCTCTGTGAAAAGACTTTCCACAGAAACCTCCTCCTCCTCTTTTATTTCTTTCTCTCTGAGCGACTGAAGAATGTGAGTCCAGACTCTTAAAATCTGCTGTTTCAGAAACGTTTCAGTGACTCTGAGGACGCCTCCTTTAAATCCTCCTGTTAGAGTCTGAAAACCCAAATAAAACTTCAATAAAATCCAGATACAAACAAAGAGAAACTAAATTCTTATGGATCATAGTTCGTCTTTAACCTGAAAGTGTTAAATACATATTTAAACTAACAGCTTCTCTTTCTGTTTACGGTCCTGCATTTTATTTCCCTTCAACTTTGACGTCATCAAAGACAAACTTTACATCCAAACACGCTGAGCTGGATCACAAGTATCAGAATTATGATCATTATTATTATTGTTGTTGTTGTTGTCGATAAATTAACAGTCTGATAAATCCTGACAGTTTGAGAGTGTTCGTATGTTTTATGTGAAAACTTTTGCAGTGCGTCTCTCTGTCTCTCGTCTGATCTGCATATCAACGGTTGCTGAGGCGGATTCTTGCCAGGGCTTTGGTTGTCATGGAGACGAGTACAATAGAGTACCGGGGGGCCCCGGAGCCACAAAGAAGTTTCAGAGGGGAAAGAATGCAGTTAAAAGTAAAGAGAGGAAGAGACGGAGAACAGACAGCTGCAAGCTACAGAGTACTACAGAGTACTGCAAAGTACTGCAGAGTGCTGCAGAGTACTGCAGAGTACTGTAAAGTACTGCAGAGTGCTGCAGAGTGCTACAGTGTCAGTGCAACAGGGCACTGCATTATCTGTACTATAATGCTATACTACAGTATCATTACTACTACACAGTTCTACAGGATAATGTTATACTAAAGCATCAGTACTACAGAGTACTGCGGTATCTAGACTACAGGATACTGTAATACTGCAGTATCAGTGCAGTTTATACCCGTTGTTTCGGGTCTGATGCCTGGGCCACACTGTCTGTGAGAGCAGTATCGTGGAAGCTCTTTTTTTCAGCCCTCGTGTGAACAGTTCAGAGCTGCCCCTGCAGCAGCGCTGCTCAGCTGCGGCACATCGAGAGGACAGGAGGCTCTCCGATTTTATCCATGTAACACACACGGTTTTCAGCAAAAAACACACAGTCAAATGCTCTTTTGATAATCATATTGCGTCGAATCGCCTTTCACCACTGTTTCATGGTCTCTATCTGTCACTAGGTGGGCTTCCGTTACAGATTTGCAGAAAACTAATGAGATATTTTTGAAATGTTTATTAAAAAACAATTGTAAGCTGACTGTGTTTCCACTGATGCGCTCAACTTTCAGAGTTGACAGAGTTGTGTGATGCAATTACAGCTCATGCTATAGCCATAGCATCATGTGACCTCATAGCATCATGAGACCCAGAAAAGCCAAAAAAGTGTTCCCACTGCAGTTTTGTGAAATACAGCTTTTTCAGATCCCATGAAATACCACCTTATGCAAGCGTAAAAACTTTTTTGCAATAAATGTTTTTTATCAAAATTGACGTGATTCCATTAGCCATATTTTATATTCGCAATTTCAATTTGCACAATTGAGGGTTGATAGAAACCAGCCCAGAGACGTGAAGAAATACAGATTTTTCCTTTTCTTTCAATCTTGCCTGTTCCCGTTTCAGGCTAAAAGCTCTCTGACAACGTTTCTGTTGGCAGAATCTCTTCAGTTGTTGACATGAGACTTTAAATTTTGAAATATCAGCAGGACCACGTTGCTGACATTACAGTAGCTCACATGGATCCGTAAATAAGAGCAGTATTGGTTTTGATTATGGAAATACAGTTACAGCAGCAGGCAGTGCCGCAGCAGCAACAAACCCCGTCTGTGTGACCACATCAAGCGCGCGAGCCGCAGCAGTTCAGCGAGGAAGCGTTCACGTGCTAATCACGCAGGCAGTGTGTGTCGGAGAAACCCGGGCTCAGGCTGGTCCTGGTCTGGCTCTAGTCTCACCTGATGTAGCCCACCTGCGGCCGGTGGCTGAGCTGCCAGCGGTACGAGGTTTTGTCCTTCCAGCCTAAGTTTCGTGGATCCTTCCAGAGCAGCTTCACCTCTCCAGGTGTGTCTCCTGTGTGCCACAGGGCGTTCCTCAGGAACTCCCCTGGTCCGGTCCGAGACTTCACCGCCTGCAGGACAGTTATCGTATTTATTATATCTCTGTAGATTAACCCTTTTAAACCTGGAACATTGTCACTTTTCTCGTGCTGCATTCAGGTGCCTTTCACAAGTATTTAAACCGGAGCGAGTTGGTTTGATTCCTACTGAAAAAGTAAAAAGGCGAAAAATGGCTCACACACCGCAGGGCTCCAGTTACCACTTATTTAATGACCAAAAGAAACAGTGACATTTCGAGCGAGACAGCTCTTCATCAGTCTAGTCTCACTTTTTGTTCAGCGCCTGCTCCACGTTTGGTTCGGATGTGCGTGCATACGTTTGCTTCTAGATTTCTATTGAAAACATTGGAAAAAGGCAATGATCAACTTGGTAAGAGATGTCCTGCGAATTACAAGAAATTAGAAAATTTAGAATATAACTTTTAAAAAAGCTCAGGAAAAATATATTTATAATTATCATGATTAAAAATGTATATAATGTCAAAGATTTAGTTATTTTTAAGTCATTTCCTTGTTTTTGTTTTTTACTTTATTTTTTTGTTTCTATTTTTCAGGTTATTTTCTTGTATTTTAATTGTATATGAAAATGCTTGAACACCTGATTGAAGCTTTGACCTGCAGCTGCACGACTCAGCAATTAAAGCCACCTGATGGCAGCAGAGAGCTGTGAGGCCTCTGAAACACCACAGACCACCAGGCCCGCAAAGAGGAACAGCAGAGACCAGCAGAGTACTGCAGAGTACTCAGAGTACTGTAGGCAGAGTAAAGTACAGACCTTGAGCTGCAGTGCCGGCTGGGCCGTGGCTTTGAATGGGATCGACTGCCAGTACTGCTGCTCTGTCTGTTTCCACATCACCACGTAGAAACTCGAAGAATCCTGGTACCCGAAGATGAAGCCGGCGTAGTCATCGTCGGTTATCGTGTTGACGTGAAACGTTCCCTCGAAGTCGACGCCATTAAACGCCGTGTAGCCTGCAGACCCACGGAGGAGGTCAGGATCAGTAATCCAAATCTAACCCTGGACAAAATGATTAAATCAAATCCACGTACCCACAGCTAAACCGGGGTCACTGTTCATCGTCTGGACTATCTCCATACCCTGCAGACAAAACGCACGCAGAGTTAATAAACTTTGTTTACAGCGACATCAAACCACAGTCAGAGTGACAAGAGGTCGGGTGGCTCACCTGATTAAGGACCACCCAGGTGGGGTCGATCTGGGCGTCGCCCTCTGGGTCCAGGATGACCGTCTGATAGGCTCTGAAGTCCGTCAGAGTGACCTCAGCGCTCTCCGGACACACGTCCATCAAATCTATCACCGCGTCATTGTCAAAGTCGTTCTCACAGACGTCCCCAACGCCGTTCGCTGGAGACAGGGACAGACAGAACGAGAGAGACAGACAGGTGGACAGAGAGACAGACAGAACGAGAGAGAGACATACAGGTGGACAGAGAGACAGACAGGTGGACAGAGAGGCAGACAGGTGGACAGAGAGACAGACAGGTGGACAGAGAGACAGACAGGTGGACAGAGAGGCAGACAGGTGGACAGAGAGACAGACAGGTGGACAGAGAGACAGACAGGTGGACAGAGAGGCAGACAGGTGGACAGAGAGACAGACAGGTGGACAGAGGACGTTATTCAGATTGATTCTGGTCGAGTGTTGGTAGATTTGTCAGATTACTGCTGTCGACCTTCTGAGTCTTTAAGACGTTAACTTTTGATTGTTACCGTCTGAGTCTTTTCTGGTTGTATTTTTCTGGTTGTTGCCATCAGAGTCTTGCTGGTTTTGTTACTTTTGTACTCTCTGGTTGTATTTTTCAGACTGGGATTCTTGCTGATTGCGAGTTTCAGAATATTACCATCGGAGACTTTGAGCTTGTTTTTGTGTTTTTGAGTCTCGTTGAGTTTCAGATTTTTACCTTCAGTATTTTCGTGGTTGTATTTTTCAGATTTTACAGTCTGACTCTTTCTGATTGTGAGTTTCAGATCGTTGAGGTCTTTTTGGTTTTGTGTCAGTTTTACCGTCGGAGTCTTTCTGGTAGGGGTTGACGATGAGTCGGCAGTTGTCGTAGTCGTCGAGGATGCCGTCGTTGTCGTCATCGTGGTCGCAGTCGTCTCCGAGGCCGTCGTTATCGGAGTCCAGCTGGGAGCTGTTGGGGATGTCTGGACAGTTGTCTCTGCTGTCCTGGAGACCGTCTCCGTCCCTGCAGGAAGACGTCATAACACCAGCAGGCTTCAGAAAATCAGGTTTCAGTTTTTTTATTCTCTCATTCTTCAGCGTTTCTGAGATTTATGATTCATCTTACCGTATTTAACATTATTTTTGACTCTGTACTAACATTTTCAGCTCTGTATGTTTTTGCCAGAAATGTATGTTTTTTTTAATTATTTTATTACAGAATAAAAACAAACTACCTGCTGCGTTTCTCTGATTTATTTTTAATGTTTCAACAAAACAGGAAAAATGAGAGTAAAAAGGTTTTGAAAAGTGAGAGACGATGTACAACATGAGTCGGCGTCCTGTCATGGTTCATTTTCAAGGTTTAAGGTTCAAAGTTCATTTATTGTCATTCAGAACGTTTACAAAACTGACCCGTTCGCTTTACGTTATCCTGCTTAGCAGACCCCTACAAACGAGAGAAATCAATACTTTGACTGATAATATTGATTAAAATTATTATTATTTAATAACGCTGTAATTAACCGATTAGAACTGTGTCCACGACAAAGCTGCGTTTTCATATTCAGATGTGTGTGTGTGTGTGTGTGTGTGTGTGTGTGTCTGTGTGTGTGTGTGTGTGTGTGTCTGTGTGTGTGTGTGTGTGTGTGTGTGTGTATGTGTCTGTGTGTGTCTGTGTTTGTGTGTGTGTGTGTGTCTGTGTTTGTGTGTGTGTGTGTCTGTGTGTGTATGTGTTTGTGTGTGTGTGTCTGTGTGTGTGTGTGTGTCTGTGTGTGTGTGTGTGTGTGTCTGTCTCTGTCTGTGTGTGTGTGTGTCTGTGTGTCTGTGTGTGTCTGTGTTTGTGTGTGTGTGTGTCTGTGTGTGTGTCTGTGTGTGTCTGTGTGTGTGTCTGTGTGTCTGTGTGTGTGTGTGTGTGTGTGTGTGTGTGTGTGTGTCTGTGTGTGTGTGTCTGTGTTTGTGTGTGTGTGTGTGTGTGTGTCTGTGTGTGTGTGTGTGTTTGTGTGTCTGTGTGTGTGTCTGTGTGTGTGTGTGTGTGTGTCTGTGTGTGTGTCTGTGTGTGTCTGTGTGTGTGTCTGTGTGTCTGTGTGTGTGTGTGTGTGTCTGTGTGTCTGTGTGTGTCTGTGTGTGTGTGTCTGTGTGTGTGTGTGTGTGTGTGTGTGTGTCTGTGTCTGTCTCTGTGTGTGTGTGTGTGTGTGTGTCTGTGTGTGTGTGTGTGTGTGTGTGTGTGTGTGTGTGTCTGTGTGTGTCTGTGTGTGTGTGTGTGTGTGTCTGTGTGTATGTGTTTGTGTGTGTGTGTCTGTGTCTGTCTCTGTGTGTGTGTCGGACATACGTGTCCTGGTTGTGTCACAGATGTGTGTGTTGTGTCTGTGCTTGTGTGTGTTGTGTCGTCTCTGTGTGTGTGTCGGACATACGTGTCCTGGTTGGTGTCACAGACGTCTCCCACCAGGTCGTTGTCGATGTCCGTCTGAAAGAGAGAGAAGTTTAGAAGACGCTCTGTGACCTTTGACCTTTTGTTGGTTCAGTTCAGCGTCTGCTGGGACACATAAAGGTCCAGTTCATACATAATCTATAATCAATCAAATTTTATTGATATAGAAGCTTTCAAACAAACGGAATTAAATCTTTTTCAGAAGGTGAAGGTGAAGTTTTTTGGTGATTTTCGGGATCACAGACTGTCTGTCTGTCTGTACCTGCATGGGGTTGCTGAGTTCTGGACAGCTGTCACACGCGTCTCCTACTCCGTCTCTGTCTCTGTCTGTCTGCATTGGGTTCGGTACCTTTGGACAGTTGTCCAGAACATTTGGGATACCTGGACACACATACACATGCACAGAGACAGTCGTTTTTAAATGTCCCCAGAGGACGACAGTATTTCTCCCCTGAATGATCCTGAATATGATCTGATCGGGCTGACGTGTTTCTGTTTCCTGTTGGACACGAAGACAGACAGACTGACGGACTCTCACCGTCCCCGTCGATGTCCTGGTCGCAGGCGTCTCCCTGTCCGTTGTTGTCCGTGTCTTTCTGGTCGCTGTTGGGGACGTTGGGACAGTTATCACAGGCATCTCCGAACGAGTCGCTGTCCGAGTTCTGCTGGTCTTTGTTAGGGACCAACCGGCAGTTATCCTGAGGGATATGTGAGGTCACATGATGACATCATCTCACACGCAGGGACACACACACACACACACACACACACACACACACACACACACACAGAGTCTAACCTCCACGTTTTTGATACCGTCTCCATCTGCGTCCTCGTCACACTGATCTCCGATTCCGTCGTTGTCGGCGTCCTCCTGACCAGAGTTTGGTGTGGACACACAGTTGTCCTGGTGGACGGAGACAGTTAGAAAAGGTGATGTCATGTTATTACACGTCAAAGACGCACATTTGACTGAAATCTTTGGAGACTGAAAACCTGATTTTACACGCTTCATAACAGCATTTTATTTTATTTTTTTTATTATTTATTCAGTTACAACATCCTTTAATAATGATGTTTTAATGTGGTTTTTTAACCATATATTTTTTCATTAATTATATACTAAATGTATCTTATTGATATGGTTGTTTTATTTTAAGATTTTTAAAAAAATTATATTTAAACATCCTCTTTAACATCAATGTTTTTAACATTATTTCTTTGAATTTTTATTATTTATTATATTCAAACTAACAGTTGCATTTTTAAATGACCTTTCATGCATCTTTATATATTTATTTATATTTAATTTAATAATTTTCTTCATGCATGCAGTTTTATATTTGATTATGTCACTCTGTTTCTGTTTTGTCTTCAGGTGAGACATGAGACACACACTGACAGGACACGATGATGATGATGATGATGATGATGATGATGATGATGATGATGATGATGATGATGATGATGATGATGATGATGAAAACAGGTGTCTCACCTGTTTGCAGTGTTTGTCGTTGTCCATGCAGGGCAGAGAGCGGTCAGGATACCCGTCGATGTCTGTGTCCGGTCCACAGGTGTTACCGTTACCGGCCCAGCCCACATTACACTGCGAACACACACACACACACACACACACACACACACACACACACACACACACACACACACACACACACACACACAGTGAATACACAGTCTCTGATGTACACACACAGGTGTGTGTTGACCTCCGCTCACCCTGCAGGCGACCTCTCTCCGTTCCTCTCCATGGTGCAGTGGGCGTTGGAGTCGCAGGGGTTAAAGGTCAACGCGGCACACGACTTCCTGGGGAAGCAACCCGACGTCTGGTTACCAAGGAAACCAGGTTTACAGCCTCCGCACTTATAAGAGCCCTGAGAGAGGACGGGACATGTCTTCAGTGTTACCGCTGAGCGTCCACTGGAGGACGCCGCCTCACAGAGACTCAGTTCTGACAGCAGGAAGACAAACTCACCACAACGTTGATGCACACAGAGTTAGACACACAGACGTCTGGGAGGTCCAAACACTCGTCAATGTCTGCGCACTCCTGAGGGAGAGACGGACAGAGAGGGACAGACACAGAGGGACAGGGGGACAGACACAGAGAGAGACAGAGAGACAGTATTGATGACATGAACTAACAGCTGTGTTTCCTTCAGGCTCTGGTTCAACTCCTCATCATAAACAACAAATAACCTGTCTGTCTGTGTGTGTGTCTGACCTGTCTGTGTGTGTGTCTGACCTGTCTGTGTGTCTGACCTGTCTGTGTGTCTGACCTGTCTGTGTCTGACCTGTCTGTGTGTGTGTCTGACCTGTCTGTGTGTCTGACCTGTCTGTGTGTGTGTCTGACCTGTCTGTGTGTGTGTCTGACCTGTCTGTGTGTCTGACCTGTCTGTGTGTCTGACCTGTCTGTGTGTCTGACCTGTCTGTGTGTCTGACCTGTCTGTGTGTGTGTCTGACCTGTCTGTGTGTGTGTCTGACCTGTCTGTGTGTGTGTCTGACCTGTCTGTGTGTGTGTCTGACCTGTCTGTGTGTCTGACCTGTCTGTGTGTCTTGGCGTAGTCCAGTCCAGTTCCAGCGAGCGGCGCCCCCCACAGTCCAGGAGGAGACACGGTTTACAGGTGAACCCGCCCACAGTGTTGACACAAGCTTCAGGAGAGAAACAAGGCTGCAGCTCACACTAATGGACAGACAGACAGACAGAGAGACAGAGACAGAGACAGAGAGACAGAGAGAGAGACAGAGAGACAGAGAGAGAGACCGAGACAGAGACAGAGAGACAGACAGCAGCTTCTTACTGTCTGATATTATAATGTGTGACATCATCACTCGCAGTTCACTGTTTAATCTGTCGTCAGTGTTGTTGTTGTTGTAATTTTAATGTTGTATGTTTAATGTTGTTGTATGTTTATTGTTTTTGTGTGTTGTGGTTGTCATGTTTTATGTTTGTTTGTTGTTTTCGTTATTGTTGTGTGTTGTGCAGTAGCCGTAGTAGTAGTAGCTGATATGAGTTTGCGTTGTTGTTGTTGTTGATGTTTGGTTGTTGTTATTGATGTTTGGTTGTTGTTATTGTTGTGTAGTTGTGTAGTAGCTGATATGAGTTTGTGTTGTTGTTGTTGATGTTTGGTTGTTGTTATTGTTGTGTAGTTGTGTAGTAGCTGATATGAGTTTGCGTTGTTGTTGATGTTTGGTTGTTGTAGTGTTGTTATTGTTGTGTAGTTGTGTAGTAGCTGATATGAGTTTGCGTTGTTGCTGTTGTTGTTGTTGATGTTTGGTTGTTGTTATTGTTGTGTAGTTGTGTAGTAGCTGATATGAGTTCGCGTTGTTGTTTGGTTGTTGTAGTGTTGTTGTTATTTTAAGTTGTGTGTAGCTGTTTAGTTTGCGTTGTTGATGTTTGTTGTTGTAGTGTTGTTATTGTTGTGTAGTAGCTGATATGAGTTTGCGTTGTTGTTGATGTTTGGTTGTTGTAGTGTTGTTGTTATTGTTGTTTTGTGTAGTAGCTGATATGAGTTTGTGTTGTTGTGTTGATGTTTGGTTGTTGTAGTGTTGTTGTTATTGTTGTGTAGTTGTGTTGTGTAGTGAGTTGAGTTGTATGTTGTTGTTGTTGTTGTTGTGTAGTGCTATATGAGTTTGCGTGTTGTTGTTGATTGTTGTTGTAGTGTTGTTGTTATTGTTGTGTAGTTGTGTAGTAGCTGATATGAGTTTGCGTTTGTTGTTGTGTGTGTCGTTGTTTGCGTTGTTGTTGTTTGTAGTTGTGTAGTTGTGTAGTAGCTGATATGAGTTTGCGTTGTTGTTGTTGTTGATGTTTGGTTGTTGTTATTGTTGTGTAGTTGTGTAGTAGCTGATATGAGTTTGCGTTGTTGTTGTTGTTGATGTTTGGTTGTTGTTATTGTTGTGTAGTTGTATAGTAGCTGATATGAGTTTGCGTTGTTGTTGTTGTTGATGTTTGGTTGTTGTTATTGTTGTGTAGTTGTGTAGTAGCTGATATGAGTTTGCGTTGTTGTTGTTGATGTTTGGTTGTTGTAGTGTTGTTGTTATTGTTGTGTAGTTTTGTAGTAGCTGATATGAGTTCGCGTTGTTGTTTGGTTGTTGTAGTGTTGTTGTTGTTATTGTTGTGTAGTTGTGTAGTAGCTGATATGAGTTTGCGTTGTTGTTGTTGATGTTTGGTTGTTGTAGTGTTGTTGTTATTGTTGTGTAGTTGTGTAGTAGCTGATATGAGTTTGCGTTGTTGTTGTTGATGTTTGGTTGTTGTTATTGTTGTGTAGTTGTGTAGTAGCTGACATTGAATGGTTGTTAAGTAGTTGCTGTGTGGTCGTCGTGGTTACCTCGTCGATGTCGTGGCAGTGCGTCCCGTTGCCAGTGGTTCCAGGTGGGCAGGGTCCACAGGTGTATCCGGGGTAGTGCAGACTCTCCATGCAGGACACGCCCCTGTAGCAGGGGTTTGGAGAGCAGCGCGAGCGAGGCTCGTGGAAACCTGAGAGTGAGACGCACTGTCTTCAATCAGGTCCTCAGATAAGAGACAGAGTCAACGAGTCAAACAGCTGCTGACTCACCACAAACCTGACACTCCAGGATGGTGTTTCTGATCAGGGACATCTCTTTCACCTGGACAGAGGGACAAAGGGACGATCAATAACTTGCGCTCTGATGTCCTGTCTGTCTCTCAGTGTGTCTCACCTGCTCTCTGATGTCCCGTCTGTCTCTCAGTGTGTCTCACCTGCTGTCTGATGTCCTGTCTGTCTCTCAGTGTGTCTCACACTGATGTCCCGTCGGTCTCTCAGTGTGTCTCACACTGATGTCCCATCTGTCTCTCAGTGTGTCTCACACTGATGTCCCGTCTGTCTCTCGTGTGTCTCCTGCTCTCTGATGTCCCGTCTGTCACCTGGAGTCCCGTCTGTCTCTCCGATCAATAACCTGCGCTCTGATGTCCTGTCTGTCCCTCCGTGTGTCTCACCTGCTCTCTGATGTCCCGTCTGTCTCTCGTGTCTCACCTGCTCTCTGATGTCCCGTCTGTCTCTCGGTGCGTCTCACCTGCTCTCTGATGTCCTGTCTCAGCTCTCCCAGGATCTGGTTGAAGATGATGAGCTGACCAATCAGAGCCTTGGTGTGATCACCTGACAGGAAGCCATCAGACCAACATGATCAGGTGAGGTCAAAGTGATCAGCTGTGATTATTGACCGGTTTCAAACGTGAAGTTGAGTCAGTAAACTCACCCAGGATGGAGTTCACGTCCCCGTTCACTGAAACAACAAACAGCTGAGCTCAGATATCATGTGATCAATAACATGAAGCGACGCAGGAGTTAATCGATCGATCGATCGCTCCTATAGACACGAGAGGACCTACAGGACGCTCTTCAGATCACACTAACGTTATCACGACTGCAAGTGGAAACGCCCCTCAAAAGGTGACTTACTGTAAGCTCTTAGTTTGACAGTCTCATTTCCTGTTTGTTCCTTTCAGGACTTTTATTTTGAAGCACTCTTGCCACAATTTCGTGTAAACTTTCGTGTATCGCTGTCGCGGCGTTAATCCTGCTGATGTTCATCCGTAGTGTTACCACTAATGTAGACGTGCGTCTGTAGTTGTGTTTACATTTAGATGGTATATTATGTGTTAGAGCTGATTTTATTTTTTCGTGTTCCTTCAGCTCTTACGCCAGCTGGAAGGTGATTTGAAGGTTTGGATTCGGTTAAAGGTGATGCTGGACGACAATAAAAACCTTCTTATGACATGAACACCGCTTCAGTCCTGACCGCAAACAACGAACCAGAGTGCGACCCTCTCCTGGTCACGGTCTCACATCCGCCATCAGACGCGCTGTGATCAGGGTTACGTGACGCCAAAAAATGAAAGGGTTAATGTGAGCTGACCTGAGTTGTAGGCTGAAGAGTCTCCCTGGAAAGGACAGTCCGTCAGAGCACCAGCTTTAGCAACAGTGCCCCCTAGAGCCAGTCTGAGGGACTCCACTGCACCCTGACACACACACACACACACACACACACACACACACACACACAGTTCATATCATCAATAATACATTAGAGTGCGTCATCACGGTAAAAGGGGCTCACCTGTCCTCTGCGTTGTCTCACCTGCAGTCGGGCGTAGGCCTTCTGTCCGTGCCTGATCTCCACCATGTCCGCCTCTCTGGGCAGCGGGACCAGCGAGGGCAGACCCTGGCTGGAGTCGGCCAGTCGGCAGTTGACGTAGAGCTCCATGTTCATGTTGCTCCGCTGAAGACCGCCGAGCCTCAGGATGATGGAGTGAGCGCGCCCGTCCGCCAGGTGAGCGTTCTGCAGGTTGACGGTGTGGACCTTCCCGTCAGCTCGCACGTAACGCACCAGGACTGAAGGAGCCGGAGGGGACGCAGTTAGTTTGTCTTTGGTTTTGTCACTGAAGAGTCACTTTTTTGGAGATTCAAAGATTTAATCAGCAGATTAATAAATGAAGAAAAGAAAATTTAAAAAAAGATGAATGAAGCAGCAGCAGGAAGAAGAAAAGATCAGTTAACAACCATTTTTAATTTTTGTCCAGCAGTTTCACAAAATGACTGAGGATGTGATCTTTCGGGGTTAAAAGGCATTTTTCATTTCATCTTAACTTCAAAGTGTTTTCTGTCTGAAATAATTCTGCAGTAATTCTGCTCCGACTTCGGTTCTGGACTCTGATTGGTCGACGCTCGCTCTGTATTTATTTACATCTTTCCTTCAGTCACTTCCTGCCTCAACCGGTGGGAGTTGACGGATGAGGAAACACGGCGCAAAACTGCAGCCGAGCGGTTCTGCGACAGACTCTGTTCTCCGTCAGTGAGCTTCACTTAAAAACAGCGTAAACATGAAGAACTCTGAGGTGGTTTTAACGTCACGAACAAATATTCTGACATTATTATCTCAATTAAAGCCATAAAGAGTCAACATCAGCCTGAATTAAAATCCTGCGGCCGCTCACACTTCTTCAACGGAGAATAAAATCATCTTTGCTGACATCCAACAGTTTCAGTCTTCACTAACTTCAGCTGAAACAAAGAACAACGTGTCTGTTCATCAGAGAGCATCGGGGGTCAAAGGTCAGACCGACCCTAAACACACTCAGCAGTTAATGAAAGATTACAGTGATGGTTCAGATGAAAGCTGGACTCAGGCTGTCATTATCAGCTGCTGAGTCATGATTAAACTTGACTTTGTCAGAGTTTCTTCATCGTTCAGCCGTCATCCTCACCACACTCTTTAAACCAGCACTGTGTGTTGTGTTGAGTGTGTGAATGTGTGTTTACTACGACATCTTTACAGAGTCGCTCAGATTCAGGCTCACAGCAGCAGTGGGAAGCAACCCAAACTTTGCAGCATGTCCCCTCAGTTAAAAATACTAATCCAGTGTTGAAATTCCAGTTCAAACCACAAAGATACCAGCTAGTTAGCTAAATATATGATGTGTTCAGGGTCGGCTCAGTAAAACGACTGTCATGCGAAGGTAAATAAAAACATCATCATGATGTGTTCAAATGCAACATCAAGAAAAAAAAAATGGTGAGAAACTTGAATAATACAGTTGTTTGGGTGAGAAATTTGTTTTCCCAACAATATAAAAACAGATACTGGAGAAGTGATTAAACCTGTTAAACGTCCTGTCATGCGCTCTAATCGTCTTAATTAAAACCTCTAATACATAATTAAAACTACTGAAGACTCTTCTGAGTCAGGACAGGCAGTTGGAAATTCATGCAAAGAAAGTGTCAGCATGGAAGGAACTTTAACTTTGTACCATTCAAGGGAGCTTTTTTATTTATTCATTTCTTATTTAAATTTTCACTGAACTTTAAGTAAAGTTGATGGAAATTCACTGTAGTTTATGTTGAGAGTTTTGATTAAACATTTACAAATATCGGTCACCAGTCCAATTAACTACTAATCGGTATCAGCCCAAAAAAAAAAATCGATTGACCCCAATTTGCAAGTCCCTGAGCACAGTGCAGGCGGAGCTCTTCGTGAGCTCTTTTTTTCTCCACAGCAGCAGTTTGTCACTCGCAGGGTGGATAATCGACCTGTCGATCCCCTCAGAGCCGATCAGAGCCGATCAACTGATGAGAGGAGCAGCTGCTGCGAGTAAAGGCAAACTTTTAGACTCAGCAGACCGGATGGAAAGTTTCACTTTCAATGCACCTGACATTCTGCTGCTCCGTCTGTGCCCAGAGTACGCTCTGCGCTCCGAGAGTGTGACGCAATAAATAACTTAACAAAATAAATATTTCAGCAGCGGTCCAAAAATAGAAAATAAACGTGGCCGCAGATGTTTTTATTGTGGCGGGTCACCACAAATAAATGAATGTGTGTGAAATCCTCTGGAAATTTAACATTTTGGCATTTCTGCCTGAAAAATGACTCATCATTAAATCGTTGCCGATTGTTTTCTTTCACTCGAATAATCGATGACTAATCGTTTCTGCTTAACACAAAATACTAATAATTCTGCAGGCGTGTCACGTTTCAGGTGACTGAACAGATCATGACTCATGAATCTGCAGCTGAACAGAAACTTTTTTCTCCTGCTGTGATGGAGAATGCTCTCAGATTCAATCCCACAAAACTTTATTTGAAATTCTGTCAGAGATCTCAGAGTTTCCAGAGATACTAAATGCGTGTTAGCGGCAGGATATTTCCATCCATAAAAACACGGAGGAGTCTGCGGCCTGAATGTTTCAGCGAGTGGAAACATCAGAGAGCTTCGGCGCACACGATACTGTCAGAGACAACGGTCCGATGGTCATAAGAGCGAGGAAGAAAAAACAAAGGAGGGAGAGTGAAGGAGAGGAGGAACCATCAGCCGGATCAGATTTGGTTACAGCGACATATTTAAAGTCTGAGTTTTGAAGAACAGGTTAAAGGTACATTTCCAACCTTTGTTGATCTTCCCCATGATGGCGACCTCCAGGTACTTCCTGTTGTCCTGTTTGCTGTAGAGACCCATCAGGACGCCGCCCAACTTCGACGGCAGCCGTAAAGTGGACACCACGTAGAAGTCACTGAGCGCGCTCAGACCGCCAGACAGCTTCTCCACCGCCGCCACGCTCTGCTTCGGGTCCTGAAGGCTCAACACATCAATCACTGAGGAAGACGAGGGAGAGGAGGGTCAATATTGGACAGAGCACGAGCTTTAGGAGACATACACAGTTACAATAAGTCTCAATAAGTCTAAAATACACTGTGGAAACTAAATAGTTACATTCAGACTGTTCAGGTCCAAAAATGCTCCATTGAAACCCATTCAAACTGACATTTTTGATCCCACAGCCATCAGAGCAGAAAAACAGGACTTGTATTATTTCTGGGTGTCATTCTGGGCTTTTGACTCTGAATTTGTCATTTTGACTATTTTCCACCTGATGAGGTCATTTTGACCATATTTGGCATATGGAGGAAATACATGCTATTTCCACCAGGTGACCTGTCACAGTCAATGTAGCTGCCAGTATTGCTGTGATAATCAATAAAAATTCTACTTTGCATGTAGTGTATTAAAAATAATTAATTTTGTATTTTTTAAAATTAATTGTGTATTTTTTAAATTAATTGTGCATTTTTTTGTGTAATTTTTTGTGTATTTTTTCATCTAAAAACATGGTGGCATCATGACAAAAACATGGCATTTAAAGAGTTAAAATTCTGAAAATGAATAAATATTTGACATTTATGATTAGGACTGATGTTGGTTAAAAATTAACTCAATGAAGGCAGAAAATCATATTAAAATCATGTTAAGATTATAAACAAGTTTATCATCAGCAGCAGTCACCAAGTGTTTACTGTTACCATGGTAACAGGTGATGTTTTTGGCTCCGGTCAATAATAAACCATTACTACATTTACCCTTGAATTGGTTATGTTATTAGCAAATTATCTTTCAAGCTTTTATTTTGAAACCTAAGTTGATTAGTATTTCATTAGACTTGATTATTAATCAGCTGTTTGTGGTTCAAACTGCAGCCTGTCTGACTTTTGGGGCTCAGAGGCCAACAGAAACACCACAGAGGAAGAAAAACAAGACAGCCACGCACTTCCTCCATCCTGCGGCTGACAACTCTGTCCAATCACAACAGACACGTCCAATAATAACTATTTTATAAAGACTGATGTCATGATGAAGAACCCAAAAAATTATAACAAGAAAGGTTTTGTTAAAACATGAAAATATCTTATTTAAAAAATGGCAAAAAAAGAAAATGTTTTCTCACAACAAACAACAAGGAATTTTTCTTATAATATGAAAAAATCAGCGTCTTTAATGTTTTACACGTTTTTACAAGATTTTTTTGTTATAACAAGATGTTTTTCCATTTTGTAACAAGATATTTTCATGTTATAACTAGATGTTCTCGTGTTATAACAAGATGTTTCGTGTTACAAAAAGATGTTTTTGTGTTATAACAAAATGTTCTGGTGTTGTAAAAAGATGTTTGTGTTATAAAAAGATGTTCTTGTGTTATAACAACATGTTTTTGTGTTATAACAAAATGTTTTTGTGTTGTAACAACACGTTCTCGTGTTGTAAAAAGATGTTTGTGTTATAACAAGTTGTTTCTGTGCTATATTTATATTTATATAAGATATTTGTGTTATACAAAGATGTTCTCATGTTATAACAATATTTTTTGTGTTATAACAAACTGTTTTCATGTTTTTTGTTAGAACAATCTGTTTTTGTGTTATAATAAGAAACTTTTTCTCTGTTTACATAGAAACATCTTGTTATAACATAAAACTGTTTGTGTTCTTACCTGACTCGGTTTGTCTTTTTTCTTGCCCGGCAGTTTTAAGTTTTTGTAGTTTTTCTCTGTAAAGTGTCTCGATCCACAAGTATAGATTTCTTTTCATTATAAAACATTAAATGATATTAATATTGCAAAGAAATTATATATGTTTTTTCAGTCCACTAGATATATTTTGCTGCAATTTATTTTTAAAAAGTGAACTATCTTCAATAGATTGACAAAATTTCCTTTGGAAGCATAATTTAGGGTTTAGAAAAGGTAAAGAATCGCAGTGCTGGTGCTGAATAATAATAAATGAAACTGCAGACACACAGCTGGTCTGGGGTCAGATTTTGTGTGTGTTGAACTTTACTGAGAAAAAGTGAAATAAATGACTTTTTTCCTGATTTTGTTCTTGATTATGTGGCATGATTAACTTTCTTATTGTTAAACACGTAAAGAAAAGTTTTTTTAGAAATAATATTTATAGCAGATTTTATTCTGTGCATCAGCTCCTTTGATTAGATTTTTTAAAATCATTTTCACGTTGAATTAAATGTTTTAGTCAGATTTTCAGGCTGTTTTTAGTGACTGAAGCAGGTTAGATAACGGTAAGTGTTGTTACCTTGAACGTCCGGTCCGTCCGGTACTCCCGCCGTGAGTCCAACCCAGAGGACCGACAGCAGAACCGGGACACTCCAACCCATGTCTGGCCCGGGGGGGAGGCTACCGGACCAACGGGAAAACCGGGGCTGAAACTAAAGACAAGAGGAAGGGAGCAGGAGGAGGAGTGGACCGGGTCCAAAGTGACGGTCGGTACCGGAGCTGCAGCGGCTGTCAGCGGGGGAACCGGAGGAAAAAACACCGGGAGACCGAACTTAAGGCAGGAGCTTCAGACGGAGGAACCGAGCGGACCGAGCCGGAGCCGGAGGTCAGAGCGGAGCCGCGGACAGATTCAGGCCGGAGGAGGAAGGAGGAGGACCGGGGGAAGAAACTGGACAAACCGCCGAGCAGAGCGGGGACGAGACGAGCCCGGAGCCGGAGCGAGAACCGACGGACCGACCGGAGGAGAGACTAACGGGTTCACGAGCGCAGCTGGAAACTGCTGGCGCGCGCTCAGCTCCCCAAACGGCTCGTGCGCGCAGAGACTGGAGGTGATTAGCATAAAGCGCGCCAGTGAAGCGCGAGACTCTACTGACCGACATATGAGGATGATAAATATTCAAAAAAAAAAGATAAAAAAATAAAAATAAAACAAAATAAACAAATAAATAAATATGTCTTTCAGTCCAGTACGGAAACATTTAAATGCAAAACTTCGCAAAAAATTTTAAAAATATTTTAAATGTATTTATGGATAATCTGAGTAATCTGAATTACGAACATATCAACATTATGAGATGCGATTTAATTTAATTTGCGCGATTGGTCGACTGTAAACGGAATTACCCTTTTGGGACAAATAAATTTGTCTTTATCTTATCTTACAATCATTTACTTTTCCTGTTTATTAAGTCTTTGTTTGACTGAGTTAAATCATTTAAAAAGCTATTATTTTAAAAAAATAAAACAGAACACGTGTTAATGTGACTAAATAAAGTAATAAAACTTGATGATGTGTGAAAACAAAACGTTTAGAATAAAATATCTGGGTTTTTTTTAAAACTATTATATGGACTACTTTGCTGTTATTTCACTAATTTAAGCGAGAACTTAAACTAGTAATTTTATTTTCAAATTACATTAGATTTATTGAAATAGCCTAAATAAAGTAAAATATTTTAAACTATATTTTTATGCTATTGACAGGCCATTTATTTCTATCTATTTATTTAACAAATTATTATTAAAACCTGTAGCAATAATGCTGTATAGTGCATGTATATTGTCTCAGTCTGACCAACGGTCCGAAAACATTAAATTGTGAGATTAGATTAGATGAAACTATTGTATGTTAACACATTTTGGAAATAAGTGAAAAAAACTGATCAATAACTAAATGTTAAGCGCCCTGACTGACACTCTGAGTTGTAGTAAACGCTCCTCCGTCCATCACTCACATCCGTCAGTCTCCATTGTGGCAGCAGGTCAGAGGTCAGGAGCCGGGTGGGAGTTTCACTGTCCATTCAGCTTTTGTTCTGGACCCCCTTTCAGTCTTCCAGTGACCCAGCAGAGGGTCCAGAACCAGACTCTGAGAACCCTCACTGCAGCCTGAGAGTGTTTTAGGTCAGCCAATCTGGTGAAACAAAGACAGAAAAATGTGATCTGTGGTCTGTCAGCACACAACCAGAGAGACAAGTTGTGCCTGACAGTCTCAGCTCGGGGAAAAGGATCCCCGCGCTGACTCTACAGGTGCTCTTCGTTCACCTTCACTGCTGTTTGATAAAAAAGTGGCAGCTGCCCAGTGACGTGTAAGCAGTTAATACAAGGATCCATTTAAAAACATTACTTTAGTGGTGCAGAAACGCAGTTTACTTTGATACAGGACTGCAGCTGCTTTTGATAAAAAAAAAAGGAGAAAAAAAGTAGATGTTCATTTTTAACATTTTTAAGATTTTTCAACAAGTATTTCACTGCTAGAACTGAATAAAACTAGGCTGTCTCTGTAGTGGAAAGACACAAATACTTTTGAAATTGGTGCTACATGACCAGAGAAAACAGAGGAAAAATGACACTTTTGCCCAAGAAGTAGAAAACCTACAACTACCAGAATGCAACACGCCGCACCGGACCAATAAACGCTCCCGCTGGTGGCAGATGTAAAGCTCATATGTGTGAAACAAAGCAGATGCTCTAGAAAGACTTTGCTTTGCTTTATGGGGGAATATTAGCTGTCGGTTGTCTGGGCAGTTATCATGCGGGGTAGGGATGGGACGATTTACGATTTTATTGTGCATCATGATTAACAAACACCCACAATAAGTAGATCGGGGTGAATTTCCAATAATGAATTGTAAATATCGTGTCCAGCAGCACCTTAACCCTCTTAGACCTGAGCAAATTAGATAGATTTTTTGTAAATAATGGGGAGACAACAGAGAGAAATTACATGGCCCAAAAATAAACAAGAACAGTTGAAAGTTACCTGGAAATAAGCAAAAAAAAACAACCAAACAAACAAAAAGAAAATGTGTTTTTCTGTAACATAGTTTTAAAAATATAAAAACAATAATAATAATAATCATTTAGAATATAGTTTTCTGGACATTTTCCTATTTTTTCTATTTTTTTAATTGCCTTTTAAAAAATCTGGTCTTTTTCTTGTCACTTTTTGCTAATTTCATGCAATTTGTGGGAGAGTTCTTGCAAAGTTGCTTACTGCCTGTTTTCAAAAAAATCAAACTGATATCGATTCAGGTTTCAAACGGTGAAAAGACTGCAGTGTGACCAAGAATGGAAGAGTATCTTAATCAACCACTGGCATATTTTTTCACTTTTTTATAGTTTTTCACTACAATGGAAGTACACACACCCACAAAGATACGTGTCCCAGCATTTTAAGACTTTTACATACTTAGATTATTATCGGGATAATATCATAAATCATGACTTAAAGTATTTGCATCCTCCCATGCCTACTGCGGGGGTGTGAAAATGCCACATGGTTTGTTACACAGATCGTGTGATATCATGAGAATTCAGGTGCCATTAAAACATTTGGACTGTTTTTAGGAAAAGACAAAAAAAAACAGAAAAAACAAACAAAAACCATCATTTTTTTCCTCTTCTAAAATGCTGAGAAACTTGTACAGAGTTTGGTCGGTGGTGGGTTAAAATGTTAGGGGGAGTTCCTTACAGGAATTTGGATTCAGAGTCTCAGTGACCCTGGGGGCTTTTGGGGCCCCTGGAGGTCTGGGGCCCGTTTCCATGTGGCCCTGCTGCTGTGAGCTGGGTGCTGTCTTGTCTTGATGTAAACTGGGAGTGTTTTGGGGAACAGATCCAAACTGCGATGAAATGAGTGTTTCTGCTGGTTCTCTCTGCAGGCCTCCTCTCACACTTTGGGACTGTTTGTTTCCGACTCTGGAGCGTTGCCATGGAAACCTGCGTTTAACAGCAGGTGAGGGGAGGGAGGAAACTCTGGCGGCAGCAGTCTGACTTCTTTTCCCTCCTCCTGTTGGAGCGTGAAACTCGAGGTGTGCGGACGGTGAAAAGAGCCGGACTGAACCCGAGTCCGAGTGTGTGTTCGGGTTCAGATTGTGTTTGAGGCTCTTGGTCCAGAGGAGGACGAGTTCAGCTCCACAAACTGCTTCCAGATCAGCTCGTTAAACAGCTAACACACACACACGAACACACAGCAGGGTGAACAGGAGCCAGGGCAGATTCCTGTGTGATGGCGTCATGTGCAGCTGTAAGTCCCCGGGGTCCGGACCCGGTCAGGGCGGGCGGAGACAAGGGAGGGGAGGGGGGACTGAAGTCAGGAAACATGTGGATGCTGTCGTCTTCTCTGCCGTTGTTTCGTTGTTCTCGTTAGTTTTTCCAGTTCATGTCAGACTCATGATGTCAGGAGTTGATTAACCCCCTACTGTACCTGACCACCGCCCCCAAAGACTAAAACCTCCGCAGAGCTCGCTGCCGAACAGCTTCCAGCGTCGGGTTTCATGTGTTTTTGTTAATGTGATAACTGTGGTGACAAAAACAAGCTTACAGAAGTGAGATTGGGACCAGATCCTTGACTAGAAGCATCAATCTGCCTGGGGAGAGTTAAAGAGCAGATCCCCCCTCCCTCCTTTACCACCACTGAGGGGCCCTTGAGCGAGGCCCTTAACCCCAGCTGGGGCCCCCAAGGGCAGTCTGCTACGCCATGATTACCTAAACTGTGCAAAGAGGCGTCCCAGATCCTGCATGTGGTGTCTTTAACCCGAGGTTTCCCAAACGCCCCACATGCTTTTAAGTTTCACAACACCCTGTGCTTATTTTAGTTCCCTTCAGTTCCCAAAGACCTGCATTCATTTTAGTTCCCAAATGTCCCACAATCATTTCCCAAATAGCCAACATTCATTTTAGTTCCCAGGCCCTAACTTATTTTAGTTCCCCAATGCCCCATAATCATTTTAGTTGTGCAACGCCCCACACTCATTTAGTTCCAAAACCCCTCACACTCATTTCAGTCTTTGGCTCATTTGATTTCCCATCAATCCTTTACTCGTTTTAGTTCCCAAACTCCCTGCAATTTTTGAAGCTGCCAAACTATCTGTCTTTGTCTAAGTCCCCCCACCCCAATGTCCTGTACTCATTTTAGTTCCCAAACATCCAAATAGCCCACATTCATTTTAGTTCATACATGGCCTGCACCTATTTTAGTTCCCAAATGATCATTTTAGTTGTGCAGCACCCCACATTCATTTTAGTTCCAAAATGCCCCATAATTATTTTTTTTCTTGATCACCCTTATTCATTGGTTGTAGTTCCCCAACTCTCTATACTCATTTTAGCATCCCTTCACCATGTACTTGTTTTAGTTCCCCAACACTCTATACTCGTTTTAGCATCCCTTCACCGTGTACTTGTTTTAGTTCCCAACACGCTATACTAATTATAATTGCTGAGCCCCCCACGCATATTTCAGTTCCTGGCCACAAATAATTATTTTAGTTCCCTAAAAGAAAGCCCCACAATCGATTTAGTTCACTTAAGTTGTACTCATGTTAGAACCCTGACACATAATTATTTTAGCTCCTCAACGTCCCACTGACATTTAAGTTCCCAACTGCCATAAACTCAGTTTAGCGCCCCACAACCCCACTGTAATTTTAGTTCCCCAGAATTCCCTGCACTAATTTCATTTCCCTAACATAATGTGATCACTTCAGTCACCCAACAGCCCTTTCTCATTTTAGTTCCCAAACACAGCCCACAATAACTTAAGACCACTAACTCCCATACTCGTTTCAGATTTTTTTTTACCATCATCCATCTATGCATTTATCTACACAGATACATATTTCTGTCTACCCTAACAAGCGCAGGAAGCAGCTGCTGTCGGCTCTGGTGGCGCTGGGCGCCATGCTGAGCTACGCCCTGCTGACCGGCATCGTGTCCATCCAACACATCCAGCGGGAGGCGCTGGAGGGGGCGCGCGTCCAATAAAAAAATTTTTAAAAAAGTAAAAACAACCCTAAATCAAAATGTATTTATTCTTAAGGAAAAGGCCAATCCATGTTTTTCTTCGAAGAGCAGTTTAAAAAAAGTTAAACAAAAATCTAACTCACATAAAATATCCAGGTAATTATTTTTTAATTAATTTCTGTACATAAATCATCAACGTCCACTTCCTGTCCACTGAAAGGCTCCTGGACGTGCTGATGATTTTTTTTTTGTTTGTTTTATAATACTGACACTTTTCTTTTGTGACAGTAAAACTCTTTAAGTGAGATACGATTAATTTACTTCTACCCATAAAGTCCCATGGTGCCTCTGATCGGACGCCGCACCTCCTCAGCCGTCTCCCTCGTCCTCATCCTGGGATCCGATGGGCTGCAGGTCGGGCGGCTCCTCCAGCGCCTCCCGCTGGATGTGTTGGATGGACACGATGCCGGTCAGCAGGGCGTAGCTCAGCATGGCGCCCAGCGCCACCAGAGCCGACAGCAGCTGCTTCCTGCGCTTGTTAGGGACGTGATCGAAGTCTCCGCCTTCAGACTGAGGCTGAGAGGACGTCTTCTGACTGCTGCTCTCTGAAAGACAACATGGAGGACGTCAGCAAGATGTTGACTCTAAATAAATACAATACACTTCAGCTGCTTACGGGATTCATTTAAAATCATAAATGAGACAAAATTTAAGACAAAAAAAGCCTAAAAGTATGCTTTTTTTTTTTTTTAGAAAAGCTGCCAAGAATTCAAGGATCTCTGGCTGGCACATTAAAAAACAGGCTGATAAATCCTGGATTTTATTACGATTTACGATCTTTGTTGGTTAACGTCTTTGCATAGTCTCACAAGCTGTTGCACGTACAGTGTGCACGCCCTAATGTTCGTCATCCCTGTCTACAAACTGAAAGGCTCTGTAAACACCACATGAGCTCACTAATCTCTTCACACGGTTTGCCTCCTTCACACAAACAGTGAGACAATCTGTTGATACGATGTCATTCGCTGATGTCAAATAAACCTTGCGGCGATACACCGTGACAACATGCTGAAGTTCGCTGATCGGCAGTCAGGTGTGCGGCCTCACCTCGGCCGTCTCGGGGGAAGTAGAGCAGCAGGATGTTGCTGCAGAAGTTGCTCAGGTTGTCCAGAGACTTCAGATGCTGCTGCAGTTTCCCGTTGGGCAGTTTGGACTTCAGGATGGGCGCCAAGTGACCGAACACGTAGGCGTCCAGAGACGAAGGCCTGCAGGGTCACAGCGGGTTTAGTTTTACTTTGTTTCGTGGTCTAAATCATAAGTCACACTTTTTTACAGCAAAGCCAGCAAATCTCAAAAATGTTTTTTGACTAGATATCTTAAATAATTAAGTTCAGAATCAAATGAAACCTCAAATTTCATCCAAAAAGCCTCTTTGGTTCTGAGTTAACCTGTCAGATGAGCGGTCAAACAGTCCAGCTGCCTGCAGATATTCTGCTGGGTGACTGTGAACCTTCAAAAGCTTTTAGATTTCATCTTGTGATTATCCCCACAGGTAGAGACCACCTGACCTCTTCTGCAGTCTGGATAAACTTACGAGTCCCCAAAGAAGAACTTGTGTGAGCCGAGTCGCTGGGATAGCAGGTTCATACACTCTGCAGCATCACGGTACAACTGAAAAATAAAAAACACATTTCAATGATTCAAAAAGGAGATATATTACATACAGAGGTGTAACAATACGCAGGAGTCAGAGTGAGTTCAGAGGAATCAGACAAAAAGAAACACTAAACGTGCAGCATTCAGAAAAACAGCCAGAAACGTGTTTTTGCGAAACATTATGATGTTAGAGTACAGTTGACCTTTGACCTTTTGGATATAAAATCCATTTTCCATCACAGTCATATTTGTGCGAAATTTTGTCAAAATCAGGGTATAAACTCTTGAGTTACGGTGAAAACATTTTTTGGAGGTCACAGTGACCTTTGACCTGTTAAAACCTCATCAGTTCTTGATTGAGTCCAAGTGGACGTTTGTGCGAAATTTGAGGACAGTCCCCCAAAGTGTTTCTGAGATATCATGTTCAAGAGAAGGGGACGAATGCGAGGTCATATTGACCTTTGACCACCAACATGTAAACAGTTTATTTGGGGGCCAGGTGGACGTTTGTGCCACATATTTGAGGAAATACCAGCAAAGCATTACTGAGAAATTGTGTTCACAATAACGAGTCACAGTGACCTTTGAACACCAAAACATAATCAGCTCATCCGGGAGTCCGATGATGTTTGTGCCAAATTTGAGGAATTTCCCTCATGGTGTTCTTGATTCATTGCGTTCATGAGAATGTGACAAACGAGGTCACAGTGACCGTAACCTCTCACCCGTAGAAATGAATCAGTTTATGTCATATTCAGTGAACGTTTGCCCCAAATATAAAGAAATACCCTCAATGAGTTACTGAGATATTGTGTTTACGAGATGGAGACAGGCACAAGGTCACATTGACCTTTGACCACTAAGAGCTAATCAGTTCATCTTCAAGTCCAAAGGGACATTTGTGCCAAATTTGAGGTGTTCCTGAGATATCACTGTCAAGAGAATAGAAGGACAAATGGAAAACCCAAAAACGTAATGCTTCCAGCCACAGCTATCATCGACGTGGTGGCGTAAAAACACTTTAGTGGAAACAGTCCTTTATTTTGGGGACAGTTTGTCACAGACCAAACGTTGGTGTGGTATATTGTTCACCATCGTCATCATCATTTATCACAAGAGAAAAGTCCCCAAATAAGATAATGAAACAGAAAGAGTCCTCCGAGAGCTTCAGTCTGTGATTCAGTACTTGTTGAACGGACCGCTTCACTGACATCATCCATCACTGTTTCCTTGAACTCATTTAGTTTCACAGCTTGAAGTTTTTATGTTTTTACTGAGTTCAAAGTGTCAGAAATCAGTTCGGCATGGACGAGAAGCTTTCAGAAAATACGTCAGAGTCAACTTGACTCATTCCTCATTCCTGTAAATTTTTCATGCTGACAGAACAAATTGTTCTTTAACCACCTTCGTCTGACCTCTGACCTGTTTCCACACTTCGTTCCATAACAGCAGTTTTCCTACAGAAACGTTTTTCCTTTCACTGTAAATTCGTTCCAAACCACTTCAAGGAGCCTGAACACATGGAAACATGGAGATCACCGTACGAGCTGGAAAAAAGCTGAGCTGCTGCACGTTGATGATGTTACTGCAGCAGATTAAAGTCACATTGTTTCCGTCTCCAGAAACTCAGACAAACACAAAGAACAAGTGCTTCCCAGACACGACTTTTCACTAGAACAGTTTCGGCACTTTAATGTTTCTCAGGATAAATACCGAGACTTTTAAAAACACACATCAGAGGTGAACTTTCGTGTCTTGTCCTCACCTCCTTCTCAAGCTCCTCTCCAGACTCCAGACTCTCGTCTCCTCGCAGCAGCCGCAGTTTTTCCAGCTGACTGCGCTGCATCCTCCCCGGCAGGAAGAAGTTCAGAGGGAAGGGCATGTGCTCTGCGTACCACCGGCGAGTCACGTCCACGTAGTTCTTCGGCTCGATCCAAAACGTGTAGATCTGCGACGGACAAAATCTATCCTCAACACGGAGCAGCAGAGTTTCTGTTTCTGTTAATAAGTTCACGCTTCGTGTTTTTTCTCACCAGAGCAGGTTTGAGTTTCTCCTCCAGCAGAGAGATGAAGGCCAGGCTGTCCGCTCCCTCCTTGGCCGACAGATCGTAGTCTGCATTGTATTTCTGAAAAACACACACCAGATCCCAAACTCACCACAGAACCTGGAGAGCACAGCAGACCTGCTGCTCGGCTGTCACGTGCTGCAGCAGGTGAACTTGTGTTAAAGGTAAAATGCTTCTGAGCTGACAGAGAAACCAGAGTGAACGTCACAAGACCAAATCTCAAATGAGTGTCTCTGCTGAAGAACGGGGGCTTCGTTTCACAAAAACTGAGTTAGTTCATCAAGGTTAGCAGATTTCAGTCAGTATGTTTATATGATGTTACAAAAAGTCGAATTATTGTGTTAGTCCGACTAAAACTGGACTTTCAAAATACTTGTGAACATGTTAGTCCCACTGAAATTGGACTACATTGAATTTCTCAAAATTTGACTAAAACACCCAGATAATTCGATTGGAGGTCGAGCTATTCCGACATGTAAACACCTCAGACTCGGACTGTCGGACATGTCCGCGCTGCATCGGGACGTCGGACATGTCCGCGCTGCATCGGGACGTCGGACATGTCCGCGTTGGCTGGCTGTTCGTGTTGTCTGTCAAAACATGGCTGGAATATATCATCTCATATTTCAATCGAGGAAAAGTTATTTCACGATTTACATCGTTGTAGTTTTATCGTCCAGCTCCAACTTGGAGGAGTCGGACATACTTTTGTCAATAAATGGATTCTCCCACGGTGCTCGGATACTGGAACAAGGACAATAGTCCACTTAAATGACCTGATCGAGGTGTAAACGCAGCTCCACTATGTTAATGTACTGAGTGATGTTGCTGAAAGGATGCAGTAAGTTCAATATCAGTGCATCCTGGAGACAAACCTAACATTTTCCTTGATAATACTACATTGTGAACATTAAAACCATGATGAAATCCTTGGTGTCAGGGACTTTTTTTGAAAAGTATTTCTCATGTCTCACGTAACTGCAAATTGAAAAGGTGGATGGAAACGCACCTCGAGACACACACACAAAAAAACTGACATGGTGACCAAAGCCACAAGTATTCATCCTCTGAGGAGCAGGACTCTGGTCTGTTATTAAGGTTTTCACTGAATAAAAGTGAAAATGAATCAAATATTTAAGTGGGAGTTGACTGGGTGTTTGAATGGAAAAGAAGAAACCTCCGAAACATAAGAAGTGTCAAGTGTGACTGAAGTGAAAAATGGGAGTTAAATGTGAAGCCAGCAGTTTTCTCCTCTGAGCTTCTTCAGCAGCTCTCCCGGCGTTGTGGTTTCTGACCAACCTACCGCAGCGCGGAGGCACCGATCATGCTGGGTAATGTGTTCCAGCTGCCGGTTAGCTGCTGAACGCTGGCCGAGGCTCAGAGATGAAGGAAAACTGCAGCTGAAGGTCATCGAGAAAAGACAGCGTGTTACAGATTCATCTCTCACACCTTGTCTCTTCTTTGATGGATGCAGGAGAGATTTCCGGGGGGAAACATAAGAAGCTGAACAGGTCCTTTGGACGGACATGAAGACGCAGGTTCAACAGAAAGATTCTTTGAAAGCATGTAACTGGATACAATCCGTCCTTTCGTCAGTTACTCAGTTTAACGGGACAGACGTCTCCAGAGAGTCCTGATGTTTCCACAGTTTCATGGCGTCTTTCGGTTGCTGGGAAACTACATCGTTGTTGCACTTAGACTTCGCATCACGTTACTGGAATTTTCATGTGGTTTTTTTCACTCAAAACGATCATCTTACGGTCATTACGAGCAGCACTGACGTCAGCTCTTTGGATCGTTTCTTCGTCTACACCGTTGCTTCTCGCTGCAAGTATCCAGCAACGCACCAGTTTGACGTCATTGTTTCACAGTACAAAGCAGTCAAAAACAAACGCGCCGGCATCGATAAGCTCTCAGGAAAACAATCTTAACGGCTCAAACAATTAGGAAGCCGTTCTTCATTCCCATCCCTGCGTAAATGATGTGTTGTTCCAACACAAAAAGTAATAAAAAGGTGGTGAGGTTTTAAAAAAGAGTTGGTAAAGATCATATCTGTGTTGTATTTCTGGATAGTATTTATTTGATGTCATGTTTATTTCTTTTCAGAAGTGGTGATTGTGTGGAGATATGTATTTATGATGATGTTTTACTTTGCATTGTGTTGTATTTAAATCTAAGTATATTTTTTTCTTTTCTTAAGGCGAGGTCCTTAGAAAAGCCCACTGTGGGTTTCCACCTAACCTGCACATGTAAACTGTTTCATTTCTCCTTTCTCTGTTTGTCTTTGTTGTATATTAATGTGCAAATAAACTAAAACTAACTGAACCTACAAATATGAGGTTAATATCTACTGCTGCTGACATTGCCACTTTTACTGGGAACGGCCATGTGCTGAGCTCCAGAGAGGTGGCGATGAGAGCAGGCGGGCGGGCGTCAGATGTGCGCAGACAAAAACGCAGACACTTCACCGGCAGCATCGAAGTAACATCAGAAACACAAGTTCTCTCTCAGAGGTTTCTGTGACATGAGAAATACTTTCAAAACGTGTGACGTCATGCGATACCACACTGATTAGGTTTAGTGCATCCCTTCAGATTTTAATGTGTCAGGGACGCAGACCGTGTACCGTGCAACATCACTGGATGGGCAAAATAATACACACCAAAATACTGTGTGCAAAAAGGGAAGGGTACGGGATACTTTCTGAAGCTATTGTACTCAGTATTTATACTGCGTGTAACATATCGTCACGTGCATCAGAGCCGAGCAGAGAACAGCTCTGCAGAGGAGCAGCAGTTCAGTTTCCAGCTGAGCTTTATGAGAACTATCAGCTCTGCAGGAATGTGTCTCTGGCTGCAGCTTCCTGTTGTTAAAAGAGTCGTTCCAGTCGGCTGCAGAGCTCGCTCACACACACACGCACGCACGCACACACACACACACACACACACACACACACACACACACACACACACACACACACACACACACACACACACACACACACACACACACAACACGCACGCACGCACACACGCACGCACACACGCACTCACTCACTCACTAACTCACACACACGCGCACACACACGCACACACACACACACACACACACGCACACACACACACACACACACACACTCACGCACACACACACACACTCACACACACACACACACACACACACACACACACACACACACACACACACACACACACACACACTCACCACACACACACACACACACTCGCACGCACACACACACTCACGCACACACACACACACACACGCACGCACACGCATGCACACACACACACATGCACACAGACACACACACTGACTAAGAGCACGCTCATGTGTGACATCATTCCTGCAGGTCGGAAACATGACGTCACCAGTCTGAATTTTGTCAGTTTGATTTTCAATCACAGAAAATTGTGAAATATATTAATTTAAGATTTTTGCTTCGTCACATCAGTTTATAATTAATATTCTGGGAGGTTTTTTATTGTTTGTTTTGTCGCGGTCCGTTAGCTACGTCTGATTGGTCGACTCATCTCCTGCCGGTGACGCATTTATAAACTTGTATTCAATTTTCCAAATTTATGTATGATGCATGCTGGGAGGGAGGTGGTTACCTGTTTTCTGAGGTGTATGATGATGTCAGAGGGCCTGGACAGAGTCTCTTTCTGATTGGTCCTCAGAGTAGGAAGTGATCCTGTGAGAGACGAAATAGATGACGTGTTTTTGGAGGCCAACCAGGAAGTTAGCGTCACACTGGTTTTCTCGTCAAAAAACTTCTGGGATTTCTGAATTGGATTTGTGATTATCGCCAAAAAATAAGCTCTGTGGCGAACACGAGTTTCTGAGACTTGCACGTTTTGTTCAGCGTGATAATCTCCACAGATGAACTCCACTTTTGTGTGTTTTGAAGCCTAAATTAAATCTCCAGAAGCAAAAAAAAAAAGCAAAAACGTCACCACTACAAACACGGTGAAAACACGACCGAAAAATATTATAAACAGATAAATCTACAAGTTTGAGACCGACTCTGTAAAGGCGGACACGTGGACACGTTTCTGTGTCCACTGAGAGGACGTCTCACGTCCCCGACAAACACTGTGGTCCCATTCAGCCACTTGTTAGCAACCGGCTTTTTTAATACGAGTAAAACCTTAAAAGTTCAAAAATCGTGTTTAGGCGGACGTCTTTCATGTTGCAGAACAAATCGTCTAAACATACTCAGCCTGCGTTAACCACGGACCTTATTTAAGACATTTCACCGAAAACCCACTGGAAAAAACCCAGAGACTTTGAGACGAGGGAACCGGACGTGCTAAAAGGCTAACGGACTTCAGCGTTTAGGGACTCATTACTTCATCGCTCCGTAAACAACACGAACAACGAGAGTTTCTTCTTCAGGTGTTTCTGAGTGAAAGTAAACCTGAATGTGTCTGGAAATGAAGTCTCACCGCTGGGACTCCTCCAGGGGTTGGAGATCTTTTTGAGTTTGAGAGGAGCTCCTGCAAACTGAGCGTAGGCCTGCAAAGAGACAGGGACAGGGACAGGGACAGGGACAGGGACAGGGACAGGGACAGGGACAACGCGTCAACTTCAACTACTTTATTTCAATGAATTTATATATTGCTGGTTCGTTTAATCTATAACACGACATCATCGTTCGTTGGTTGATTAATTGTACATTATTAATCTGAGTCTGTAAAATAAATAAAGCTGTCAGATAAATTTAGTGCAGTAAAAAGACAAATATCTGCCTCTAAGATGTTGTGCAGCAGAAGTATAAAGAAGCATAAAATGGAAATACTAATAATGCTTAAAAGAGGGAAGTGTAACGCGTTCATCCATGCATGCTGTTCTTTGTTCGAAATAGAAAAGTACATTCATTTTTCACTAGTAGAAAACTACTACAAAGAGCAGAGTATAACGTGTGTGCTAAATACTGTATGAAGTGTAAATCTTGGAATAAATGAGTGAATGTTGGAACGACTCAGTCAGAAAATAAAAGCTTCATTCTGAGTCCAGAAACTCGTTCAGCTTTTACAACCCGGAAAAATGAGGAAGAATTTCCTCATAAATCTGCAGCCGTGAAGACGTTTGTTCCACACACACACACACACACACACACACACACACACACACACACACACACACACAGCTGACTGAGTGTGTATGTGTGTGTGTGTGATAAAGTAAACTGAATGAACACATCTGCTACTGAAGAGTTTGTAATTATCTGTTATATTGATGTTCCTCCTGTTTCTGCCAACATTAACTATTTTAACAGAGATATAAACAATATAATTTAGACATCAAATGTATTCATCAGACTGATTATTTATTTGTTACATTAAATTATACGAGCAACAACTCTAGTGAAAGTACATCCCATTTCCACATCACACATTGTTTTTTTTGCTGCTGACAGTCTGGGATATGTCAGTGATCAGCAGCTACATTGACTGTGACAGGTCACCTAGTGGAAATAGCATGTATTTCCTCCATATGCCAAATATGGTCAAAATGACCTCATCAGGTGGAAAATAGTCAAAATGACAAATTCAGAGTCAAAAGCCCAGAATGACACCCAGAAATAATACAAGTCCTGTTTTTCTGCTCTGATGGCTGTGGGATCAAAAATGTCAGTTTGAATGGGTTTCAATGGAGCATTTTTGGACCTGAACAGTCTGAATGTAACTATTTAGTTTCCACAGTGTATTTTAGTGAAGAACGGGAAGTGCATAAAAAGCGCCAAACAGTTCCTAACGGTTCATTTAAATACAAAAACAAAAAAAAACTATAAACATACCAATACGCACTGCAATTTTTTTTCATAAAAGCTAGAGTGAAATCAGGAATTTCAGGCTGCAACAATCCCAAAAACAGGCGGCAGAATGGCGGAGCGGCTAACTAAGACGTCCTCTGTGAGTCTCTCATCAGAAGGAGCTTTCAAGCCTCCACAGCTGAATAACGTGTGAGACGCGATTTATGAGCTGAATATGAATAAACACTGAGACGGTTTCCTTGCGCGTGAATGAATGTTTTCAGTCAGACACTGAAACGTTTCCTTGGCGTTGGCAGACGGAGAGCTGCTGTTATGTAACAGGTCCAGACTCCGTCCGTCCAGCTGTGAGAGGCTAATAATAACTCAGCCTTTAACACACTTCCTGCTGGACTCAACAACAACAGCTGAAGGAAAAGCTCCCCTCGTCATCCTCCACCTGTCCGTCTGAGAGAGGAGCAGCTCTCAGCTCACCTGCCTGAACACCTGGAGCCCCGCCTCCTCTCAGAGTTTCTCCAATTAACACGGATTCGTTAGATTTGTTTTATGAATAATTATGACTCGGACGTTTCAGCGAGTGAAGATCTAATTTAGGAATCTTCATGGCCGACGCATGGTTATCAGGTTTCAGAGGGTTAACCCTTTAAAACCTGGAGTGACATCACTTTGCTTGTGCTGCTTTTCAGACGTCGTGTTCAAATATTTAACTTTTCAAACTGTTAAAGAATCATTATAACATTTAAAGCACTTTTTTCAAGTTTTGCCGAGTCTTGTTTCCATTTTTTTAAGCTTTCCATCTCTTTCTTCCTTAAAAAAAAAAATAAAAAATTTCAGGTCACTTCTTGCTAAAAACATGGGAAAAGGACATGTGCAACTTTGTGAGAAATGTGCTGTAAATTGTAAGAAATTAAATTTGGAAAAAATATTTTTAAAAAGCTGGGGAGGAAAAACATAAAGGGAAAAAAACAGTGAGGAATAAAACTATATTTACAATTATCATAATTATATTTTTATGTATGTATAATTATGTTACAGGATTATAGATTTTTAACATTTTTTTTAACAAATTTTCAGTTAATTTTCTTGCACATTTTTGGGTCATTTCTTCTTTGGTTGCTCATTGCTTCCGTGTGTTTTCTTCCCGTGTTTTTGACAAAAATCCAGATTCTGATTCTCAGATTTCAGCGAGTTTATTTTCAACACAGTGAAGCTCAAACTTCAACAAACGAAAAAACAAACCCCTGAATTTGAAGGACGCACCACGGAGACGTTTCCAGACCAGCAGCAGACTGAGGTTCCTGCGGCGCTTTGGAAAACCTGTCGGTGTGATTCCCAGCAGGCGGTGACAGTTTTCCAACCGCTGCATCATTACCCAGAGTGCTCTGCTGCTCTGCGCTCAGATCTCCGTCCAACACAAACATGTTTCAATCAGGTTTAATGACTCGGCGGAGCACTGCGCCCTCAGCGCGGGCTGCAGGCTGCATCGCCGCAGCCTCAGGACCACTTCGGCCCGTCTGCAGCAGAGCATTGTGGGTGGTAACGACGACCAGCGGCTCCACTTAAAGGACCAAACCGCTGTTTTTCTGACATATATGTTAATTAAAAACATGTAAATCTGCTTTAACCCTTTAAAACCTGCACAAAGTGGTTTGGTTTCTGTGAAAAACACGGGAAGAAGGCAGTGAACAACAAGAGAAAAAAACAAAACAAAAATTAACTAGAAATTAGTCAAAATTACCTGAACATCTGTTTTTAAAAAAATAATTAAAAAAATCACAATTTAACTTTTCTAGACTGGTTGAAAAAATAAAGAAAGAAAAAGAAAGTTGAAAAAAGACAGACAGAGACAGAAAGAGACAGACAGAGAGACAGAGAGACAGACAGAGACAGAGACAGACAGAGAGACAGAGACAGACAGAGACAGACAGACAGACAGACAGACAGACAGACAGAGAGACAGAGAGACAGAGAGACAGACACAGAGACAGAGAGACAGAGAGACAGAGAGACAGAGAGAGAGACAGAGAGACAGGGACAGAGAGACAGACAGACAGACAGAGAGACAGACAGACAGAGAGACAGGGACAGAGAGACAGAGACAGAGACAGAGACAGAGACAGAGAGACAGACAGACAGAGAGACAGAGACAGACAGACAGAGAGACAGGGACAGGGACAGAGAGACAGACAGACAGAGAGACAGAGACAGGGACAGAGAGACAGACAGACAGACAGAGAGACAGAGACAGGGACAGAGAGACAGACAGACAGACAGAGAGACAGAGACAGGGACAGAGAGACAGACAGACAGTGGTGCCATCTGATGGCCGTGTGCAGAATTACACTCTCCACATTTAATCTGATTTAATGATCTAATAAAATAAACTAAAGCTGCAGAGATTTATTGATCAACATAAAACGATTTGGCAACTATTTGGATCATCAAATTATCATTTTAGTGATTCTTTTTTTTTTTACTTTTTCTGGTTTCACGCTTCTTAAATGTGTCTTTGTGATGCCTTTCTTTGTCACAGTGCAATGAAGTGAATAATTTTGGATTTTTTAACTTTTGTTTGGATAAAAAATTCTGGGAAATTACGCAGAAGGACACGTTTTCTATTTTATGACAATTTACTGACCAAATAAAATGATTGTGAAATCATAGGCAGATTAATCAATCGTGAAATTATTTGTTAGTTCACAGCCCTAAAATAAACTTTGTAAAGACAAAGAGACAACAGAAACAAACTAAAGAGGACAAACCTCGTCAGTCCTCTGAGACAAAGCTGAAGTCAAAAGATGTGCAGTTTTATTTCTGGATTTAACCTTTAAATGCGCAGACACATTAATGAAAATGAGTTAAACGCTGTATTCTAATGCGTCCAGGCTAAAAAAAAAAAAAAAACAAGATTTCATTATTTTTCTTTTTTTTTTTTGAAAATGTGACCTTTAGTTTCTAAATGACAAAACATAAGTATAGATTATTGTGGATTTTATTCATTTTCTGGCCATTTTTTCCTGCGGGATACATACACTGAATGTCTAATTATCAACAAAAACATAAAAAAATCCCCAAAAAACAATTCTATAAATTAAATGACCCAAAATATAATAAACGTAAAAAAACAACCACAGGTACGTCACGGCCATCAGCTTTGTTCACATCTTAGATTTTAATACCAATGAAGAGTTTTTTTGTTTTTTTAATGTTGGTATGAAGTCAAATGATCTGACTAGTTAACCCCTTCAGTGTTTTTCATTATTATTAAGTTCACCCACCTAACGGCCCTCCCACCAAAATAACTGAATCCTTCAGGAAACAGAAAACTTTTAATGAGGAAAATATGAACGAGAATATTGCTTTTCTTTACATTTTATGTTTTTCTGTTGTGTATTTATTAGTGTGAAGAGTTTATAAACGGCACCAGGTCAGAAAAAAAGATCAGTATTGAGCATTAACATGAAAATTCATGATATTTTCACATTTTTACAAGATGATTTAATTTTATAACATCTTTGTAAACTTTAAAAAACGATAGAATAAGAGAATTGTCTGTGTTAATATGAATATATCTTATGAAAAACTTGAAAAAAAATCTTGTAATGACAATAAATTACAACAATAAAATGTTGGAGGAAATGAACGAAAACCAGATAAAAAATGTCGTTCTGAAAATAAAACGTGAAAAACCTGAAAAAAAATCTTGTTATGAAGAGAAATGCCTTCATTTTTCTTTTTATTATTTTTTTAGGAAGGAATTCTCATAATAACATAAAAATGTCATGAAAAACGCAAAAAAAAAAATCTTTTTTATCACAAGAAACTTTTCTGGTTTTTTTGTTTCTGTGAGTCGGTTTCAGTGAAAAACTGTTTGAAGCTGCTTTGAAGTTAGAAATGTACGAGTTTTGGTTGTAAATTGGGTAAATCACACGTTTACATTAACACACTGGCCCATAAATGTAAACATACATAGACGCATGTGCATCTGATTAATCGATCAGGTCGATCGGCTCTGGTTACGTTTTGCACGTTGCTTGTGACATCATCACATCACCGAGGACGTCGCATTTAAAAGTCTCAAAATCAACTAAAACAGATCATTATCAGGTTAATCGATACAAAGACACACTGACCGACCACCCTCACATTAACGACGTCACTCAGTTTAACCGTTAAAGCGGTTTCTGTCGGTTAACCGTTAGCCTGTCGCTCAATGAGCCGTTAGCATGCTAACGCTAGCAGCAGTTATCGCGTGATTTAACGCGTGTTGCTGCGTGTGAATGAGACCCTCGGACTGCGGGTGAACCGGCCCGGTCCGGGGTAAACGGAGACTCACCAGAACCACCAGACAGTCGGTGCTGACGGACGGGAGACCCCAGTCTCCTTCCCAGCAAAACAACTCGTCGGGCGCCGCCATCTTCAACCGGAACCGTGACCCCTGACACCGGAAGTGGAAGTCGAGTCCTTTCATGTATTTTATTTATTTATTCACTTTTATTTCTTTAAGTAGGACAGTTACTTTTACTGAAGGAAAAGTATCAATAAAAAACGTCTAAAACGCACCAAAAAATACACCAAGTACACACTTCATTCAGTTGTAAATATAGCTATTCAGTTTGTACACAACATAATTATAACAATGACCAAAATTTACATATTAAAATACAAACTATTACCTCAGGTATGATGATGCAATCATACGAAATCAGACAGGTTTAAATACATAAATACCTTATTAGTTATTAAGTTGTAAAATTTGCAAAATGTAATAATTTGGCAAAATTTTATTACATATTTTATATATTCTTTTTTTTCTGAAAGTGGTCCATGAGGGCAATAACTTTTAATATATTGTTTTCTGAATATGAAATTTAGCTAAAATAATGAGAAAATTAATAATATACTGTTCATTATTGGAAAAAAAGATTTATAAATATTTTAAATCCTTTGATATGTTAAAAACGACAACAACAGTTTTTCTTTAAGTGCTCATGTACACTCTATTTTTTAAAGTATTGCACATGCTACGAAAAAAGAAACTTCATAACCGTCACATCTCAGACCGCTTGATTTTTTATTATTAGCATTTTATTGTACATTTACTTTCAGTACTTTTAGTCACAAAATTACTTTTGATATCCGGCAATATTCTACTTTAACTTCCACCAGAATTATTTTCTGATATAAAAACTTTTTATCTGATAAAATGAGAAGACTTTTATTTAAGTGTGGCTTTCAGGTACTGATTCAAACCAGTAAAAACACTGATTCAATCAGTTTTACCTTTAAAAAATCCAATGATGCAAACACGTGAATGTCCATATCTACAGCAAGTGTGTGGTTTGTCCATTCTGGGCCACTGTAGAAACATGTGTTGCAACCTTATAATAACCCTAACCCAACCTGATAAAACATCCATGGGTGCAACATGTCAGTCTCCGCAGATGAGGACCAACGCCCTATGTAGATGTAGTTATTCTTTTTATGGAGATGTGATCAAAATTTGAACTACGTCTGAATCAAAACAAAGAGCCCTGAAAACACGCTGAGTTCAAATAACACGACACACTGACTGCAGATATCTGACTAACCTCGTATTTTATCTTGTTTGTGTGCAAAAAGTAACTTAAGTTATCAGATAAATGGAGATCGGTTAAAAATACAATCTAACAAAGTAGAAACTGAAAGTGGCATCAAATAAAAATACTTTTGTTAAGTACAGCTACCTCAGAGTGTTACTTCAGTACTTGAGTAAATCAGCTGTTTTCGACCAATGATTCTGCACCTCGATTGAATTTATAGTAAAAAAAACATATTAAACAGTCAGTTATACAGTGAGTTACAGTTACAAACGCCCTCGTGTTGTATAAGGTCATGATGTGTGTGTGTGTGTGTGTGTGTGTGTGTGTGCGCGTTTGTCTGCAGGGCTGCATCCTGAGTCATGACGTCCCTCAGGACATGAGACATTTTCAGTCTGCCCCCCCCCCCCACACACACACACACACACACACACACACATGCAAGACTGCACTTCTGTATTATGGTCCTCTTGTGTTTTATGTTGGGACATTTAAACCGTGATTACGTTATGTGTAACTGTGTCATAAAAACTTTCTATTTTATTTTTTATGTGGTGTGTCTTCACAGTATCAGTCTGAATGTTTTGAAACAAACTTTCACTTCCCTATTTTCTGCGTCTTAAGTGTTAGATTTTGAGTCGAGCTGCGTTTCTCCTTTTTTTTTTCTCAACTGTTCACTTTTGATAAGAAAATCGGTCTCATAGTGAAGCAATTTTTACCGTGAGGACGAAACAAAGGTGAAAAACAGATGAAAACCATTTCCAGTGACAGAAGTTTTTGTCTAGTAATGCAGCCCAAAAAAAACCCAAACTTTTATAACTCTGTGGTGAGTGTGTATGTGTGTATGTGTGTGTGTGTGTGTGTGTGTGTGTGTGTGTGTGTGTGTGTGTAATTATGTTTACAGTCACAGTTCAAACCCGGTCACAGCTGGTTAGATCCACACAGACTGATAATATGATATTATTCATTTATTTATTTCGTAAACACTGACACCAAAGGAACCTGCTGTGTGTCTTTGTTGCTACATATTTATAAAAAAGTAGAAAATGTACAATGGGAAAGACATTTACACACAAACTACCCTATAAAGATATTTTGGGATCTTCAGCTCAGCTTTGTATGATCTGAATAATATTATCTGTATAAATATTACAGTCACATTGTCGTGTGTGTGTGTGTGTGTGTGTGTGTGTGTGTGCGTGTGTGTAATTAAATGAACATAGTCACAGTTCAAACCCGTCTCAGCTGGTCAGATTCACATGCATGACAGATAATATCTAATTATTTATTTAGTTATTTCATTATCTAAGTACACTGACTCCAAAGGAACCTCCTGTGTTTTTATTTTTTTAAAACTACGATCACAAACTAACAATACTGACATCAACCTACAAAGCTCATTAAGATATTTTGGGATTTTCAGCTCGGCTTTAGATGTTTCTAAAATAACATTATGGTTATCATTTTTAACTGACGGTCACACTGTTGAAGTTCGTCAGCTGAACGTACGGCAGCAAACCTCCAGGCTGCTGAAGTCTCGACAGGTGCCGCTGTGACGTCGCACCATCGCGTCGACGGTTTCCGGTCGTCCTGTGAGCGTGAATGACTTCAGCCTCTGCTGGCGACCGAGCTGTAGATGACGCCGACTTCCGCCTCCTCTGCCTCCTCCACTGGCCTAAAAATAAATCAGTAAAAAGCAGAAGAGTCAGTGGACACGTTGTGTCGTCTGAGAGAGTGGGAGGAAAGCCTCCTGCTTTACAATCAGTAAATTAACCCTTTGAAACCTGAGCATTCTGGGTGGATTTCTTTCAAGAGTATGGGGAGAAAATGCAGTGAGCTACATAGAGAGAAATTACTCAAAAATAAAAAGAAATTCGTAAAAAAACAACCCAACAAACAGGAACATTACCCAAAAATTAGCTAAATAAATAAATAAAGTACAGGAAAAAAAATAGAATAAAAAAAGGAAATCATGTGACCCCCCACCCCCGAGCTTAAATATAATAATTCTGTAACATAATTTAAAAAGACAATTATGAAATTTCTTTCCATTGGTGAAGCATATCTTGCCAGGGTACCGAGTGCCTTTTTTTTGCAAATGTGTGTCGAACATTTCGGGGTTGTATTCACACGGTTCAGTGCAGTTTCTGTAAGTTTGTTTGCATAAAAGTTTCAGCTGAAAAAAACTCTTCCTCCTGAGTCATAACTCAGTGAAATGTGAACAGAATAAAGACAGACCTGCCTAACGTACGTACCTGGCCTGCTTCTTGTGTTGGAACTGGACGGCGGCGTAGCTCACGTCCTCCGCAGGCTCCTCCTCAGCCGGCCCCAGGATGTTACTGTAGACGTTATCAGGATGCTGAACGGAAACCACAGACAAGAAGAGATAAGGAAAGAAAGAAACATCTGTTTTTTGCTCTGCAACAACAAAGCTCAATAAATAATGCATTTACTGAGTGAAATAATTGATGTCCACGGGCTGCTGTCATGCACAGTTTGTATGTATATCTGCAAAAACACCAAAATATGCACACAAACAACATAAAACATTAGACACTTCATTTATTATTGTAGATGTACTAAAAACGCTCAGACTGACTGCTGTGTAGAAACAAAATGAAGCACTAAATTTAAACATTAAGAGGAGATAAAAAGTCTAAACCAAAAATTAGGATGAGATGAAACAGACGGCGAGTTTCCATTAACCCTCGAATTGCGGGAATGGGAATTGTGGATCCAAAATGCAACTCCTGGAAACACCTCAATTTTGGGAAATCTCCCATATATTGCAAAAAAAGGTATTTCAGGTGATTACAAAATTACCTAAAATTAGCAAAAAACAAACAAAAAGAAAACAGGAAATGACCAGAAAAGGTGCTAAATAAAAACATTTTTTTCCTGTAACCTAATTTTTTATACCAGAATATAAATACAGTTTCCTTGATATTTTTCCCCAGTTATTTGGTAATTTTCTAATGATTCTCTCTCTCTCTTGTTTATTACTATTATTACTATTATTATTATCATTATTATTATAGATAATTTTCAGGTCATTTTCTTGTCACCTTTTATTTACTTTTTTTCAATTTGCAATTTGCAGGACATTTCATGCCAATTTTTGCTTTTTCTCCATTTTTTGTGTTGAATCTGACTGATTTGCTCATGCTTCAGTGGAGGGCATCTCAGCACCGCACAAAAAAAACAAAAAAAAAAACAACGTGTAATGCAAACAAAGAGTGTAATGCATTATGAACAGAGATTAGCTGTCTCCTCCCATCAGTAACTCACCTTTTGGTCCAGGTCACCGCCCACAGCTGACTGCTGCTGATCTGCTGCTGCTGCTCGCTTCCTGCAAATACAGCAACAAAATTCAACGATAAAGCAGAAGTTCAGCGTGTTTTTAGCATCAAAAGCAAAACAGAGAAAGCAAACTTTGGGTCATACATACAAAATACAATGACGCTTCCAAACAGTAATACAATGTACTGGTGCAATGGAATAATTGATAAATGAGACTGCATTTGTGATAAACAAACACAAGAACAGATTTATTAAAATACCTTTTGATGATGCAGATGACCACGATGACAATGAGGACAACCAGCAGGACGCCCAACGCTAAACCAGCTATCACAGACGGGCTAACACCTGCTTCTGAAAAACACAGAAGACGGTCGGGAGATGAGACATCAACACTTATTATGCACCGTCACCAAATCACAACAGTCTCCTGCAGACACCTGAACATCACACTGACTAAACACTGTCCGGACTTTTCTCTGTAAGATCTTCAAAATGAGACGACGTCCACAGGTTTGCTAAACATGAAGTAATGTTAAAGACAGGAATTGTACATTTAAAGTGAATTTAATCAATTAAAAAAAAAGATCTGTAATGGAAACCGACCTAGCAATGACAGAATTTTCTTCATCTCTGCAGTTGTGAACTCTGCACATCCTTACAATTTTGTCCAAGCCCCACAACTTTACCTAAAGTTTGACTATATAAAATCTAATTTCACTGTAGAGCTGGACACAGCGTATTGATCCACTCAACCTCTCTCTCTCCAATTATCATAAGGCTGGTTCTACGCCTGTGACAATCATAAAATGGTATTTGGGACAGCCCCTATTAGCATGTGAACATAGTGGAGCATTTAGCAACTAAAGAGCCAAATATTTCCCTCAGGAGCTGGTGGAGACCAAAAACAGAGCTCCTTAGTGGATGTGAGGGTCTAAGGTCGGAGGCGTGTTGTGCTGTAAAGCCCTCTGGGGCAAATTGTGATTTGTGATAATGGGCTTTATAAATAAAATTGATTTGACTCGACTAAAAAGTTCAACATCGCCTTCAGTCTGATATGATGCACGTGAGCTCTTTAAAAGTTGTTCTGTTGCAAACTAAACAAACGGATCATTGCAGTTTTCTGTCAGACAATCATTGTGTTGAGCTATCGGCATTACAAAAATGATTGGACGCGACCTCCCTGATTCTGTTTGTCCCAAAGGAGGGAATATCTCTGCGAAATGAATTAAAAATGCGTTTGTGTGGACTGAGATTTCTTCAGCGTGTTTCTGGTCTCAGGACCTTCTACAGAAGTTATCAAATAAACACGGAAGAAACAAACCTTCAAACCTTTCAGGCTCTTTCTCAGCCTCCACACGCAGGTGAAACGGCTTAGAGCGTGTGCTGACGTTGCTCTTCAAACCACAGGTGTATTTCCCAGAATCCTTTCCAGTCAGAGGGCCGAGCTGGAGGGCGGGGCCAGTCTCTAAGAGGGTGTGGTCATCTCTGAACCAGGCGACCTCCAGCTGGTTGAAAGTGCATACTGCAGTGCATTGCAGCATGACATTTTCCCCTATTTTAAACTCTCTGTCGTTGCTGGAGCTGCGTATCGTCATTGGAGTCAGATCTAAAATACATTTAAAATGTTAGTTTTCATTTACTTTCAGATTTAACATATTTTATTTTAATCAGAATATTATTTCAATCGAGTCATAGCTGATGATCCCATGTTTTTTTTTCTGCATTTAGCAGCTGCAAGACAAATACTGTGACAGCATTAATGATAGCTCTAATGTCAATATTTAACCCTTTGAAACCTGAGCAAATTGGCTTCATTTCTTTCAAAAATGCTGTAAAGAAGGAAATGTGCAATGAAGAGATTACCTGAAAATAAGTCCTGCAAAAAAAAAAAAAAAAATCAAAACAAACTTCAAAAGGAACAAGGCAACCAACAAGGTTGGAAAAATGCCCCAAAATATAATAATTCTGCAAATTAATTTCAAATATGTAATTATGATAATTATAGATATAGTTTTCCTGATAACTTTTTTCTCTTAGACATTTTCCCCTGGCTTTTTTTTTTTTTTTTTTTTTTAAAAAACAGTCTCCAAAATCTACTAATTTCTTGCAATTTGTGGAACATTTCTAACCAAGTTGCTCATTGAATTTTTCTCCCATGTTTTTGAAAGAAACTGCACCGATCATACATGTGAAAGGCGTCTGAGCAGCACAAGAAAAGTGATGTCGATCTACATTTTAAAGGTTTAATGTAAGAATTTCTTAAAAAGTAACAACCGTTTCTCAGTGCCGTTTAGTAGCCCGGTGTAGCAACACATTACCACAAATTAAGGCCTGTCTCAGTTAGAGGCTCGGTGTGGTTACCATGGTTACCATGCAGTTCATTTCTGTATATGTTTTTTGGATATATAAAACCGGGTTGTTGGCGACCTGCTGGAGGTAATATCAGTTAGCTGCTTAGACTATGTATACAATATACTATATATGTTTGAACTGTTGTCAACATGGACACACGGTTAGTTTAACAGGATTCTCCACAGTTCAACCATTCAGTTAATTTTACTGAAACCCTCGGCACTAAAGAAGGCGGTATTACGGGCATAGTAAAGAAGAGAGGCGCAAAAAAAGAGATTAGTAGGACAATAAACAAACATCAGAAATTTGAAAAGAGATCTGATTGCACACATACCGACCATGACATTCACTCCTAGTTGGCCAGTAAAAGTTGCTGAACTGTGATCAGTTTCCACTCTGAAGCGATAAGTTCCTTTGTCGCTGTCTTGAATATCTGTGATCTGTAAAGTGCAGTTTCCTGTCTTGTCTCCCAGGTATCTGAAACGAGGGTTGTTGTTGTTGTTGATTGATTCACTGTCGTACACAGACGGAGTGGTGCCCTGACAAATCTCATGGTTCTTGCACCAGACGACTCTGTAAATCACAATTTTTATTCCACCAGCAAACTTCAGTGTTTTGAAGGTGCAGGAGAGCGTGACAGTTGAGCCTTTCATGGCACAAACAGGAGGTGGATAGTTCACAATTTGACCCACTGCACCTGCGGACAAACATTGTAGAAAATGAAAAACAGAAGTCAGTGTCTGATTCTCTCTTTGTAATACGAGGTCTAGATAAAAACTAGAAAATAGACAAAAAGAGGGTTTCAGCTGTGCAATGAAATGAGTCAAATTTGTGGTAGTTTAAGGTTGATTTGATGATTGAATTGCAGGGTGCTGCACAACTCACAGGGAGTGGCTGAATTCATGTGAATCGTGAAACTCTGGAGGGACTGAAAAACAAATATGTGGAAAACAAAGATCTTTCTGAAACCGCTCATTGCAGACGGCCCATGCAAAAACGCAAATGTCCCATCTGGAGCCAGTGTTTGGTTTGTCCCGTTTGGGCTGCTGTAGAAACATGGCGACACCTCATTTAAAAGTAATGATTATACACTAAAGACAACTTACTTACCACTACTCACTAATTATCACATCATTCTCCATTTCTGCCAATATATCCCCTTAATCCACCACACGGGACCTTTGAATGCGCTCATCATTTACAGCATTTTACGCTCCATCACTGGGTGAGTATGACTCTTCAAAAATACATTGTGACATGACCAACTTTATCCATGATGCTCAGAAACCAGCGTGGCTCAACTTCCCCACAGATCAAACCTCCCTGCTCTGTCCTGCTTAAAACATCAAACATAAAAGCACTTATTTGATATTTCTCAGAGGGTTATTATTGATCCATTTATTATTGGACACTTACTATTCATATAAAATGTGAAAGAAGCTTTTTAGTCTTGTGTTTTACTTATTTTTACACACGACAAAGTTTATTCAAACTGATTAAAAGCAAGAAAATAGAGGAAACGGAAATAAGTTAAAAAAAAATTCACCCAATGAGACAACAAACAAAAAAGCCCTCTTTAAAACCTTAGTTTGATTCCTTTCAAAAAGACGGGCAAAAGGCTATGAGGCAACACATGGCCCAAAAATTGGTCAGAAATTAATAAAATAAGAACAAAAAAGGTAGAAAACAAACAACAAAACAAGCAAGAAAATGACCTAACAATGTGCTTAAAATAGTATTTATTTTATATATTTTATGATAGTCTTTCTGTAATATAATGTAAATATAAAATTATTATAATTACATGATTTATGTAATTTTTTTTAAATGATTTTTTCATTATCCATCCTCTTTTTAAAAACTGATTTCTAGGTAATTTCCCTGCCACCCTTTACTGTTTTCTTGCATTTTGTAGAACATTTCTTGCCAAGTTGGCCATTGCCTTTTTTCTCATGTTTTAAAAAAAAATTTTTTTTAAAAATCAAGCCAAGGTCTGCTCAGGTTTCAAAGGGTCATATAGCTTGTTAAAAGCGTCTATCTGCATTTCAAGGGGTTAAATACAGACTTTACTGGTGCAAGTACCTCAGAGTTGTACTTGAAAAGTTACTCTCCATAACAGACAAGTAACTCAACAGAAGATTAAATTTGTCTGTGGGAGACAGGACTGAGGGCAGATATAAAAGTTCTGTTACAGTTTTTGTTGATGAATTTTGACCAAAAATCAGAAAAAATGAAGACAAGCTGTGAATCATTTCCCAGTTTTCACCGACAGAAGACACAGAATTAAAAATAGCAATAAAAAAGAAGAAAACCAACGACAGATTCATGAGACTTCAGTCTTACCTGCCAGAAGGAACACGAAGCCCCAGAGAATATTTTTGTCCCAAACTGCCATCCTTAGTTTTCTTCTTAGGATTGGACTTCAAATACGTCTGCTGTCTGAAAAATGAGCAGAGCGTAAAGTCACTGACTGACAGACTGAAAAATTGTGAAACAAATCAGGAAACATCTTTGGTCACTTTCTGACTTCCTCCTTTCTTTCTTTTTCCGAGAACTCTTCTCTACCCGGCCTCATCTGCCCACCTGATCTCCAAACTGACATAATTGCCTCTTTGACGAAAGTCACTTCCCTAATAACATCCACTTCTTCATAGCGTATTCTGAGATGTAATTTCCTCGAGGCTGCAAAGTCAAACTCAGCGACAGTCAGAGAAACAGAAACGGGCAGAAAGAAGAATCGGATTCATTCGATTTTATTTCATTTTCTGTGAAAGTGAACTGAAGGAAACACAGCACAGATGTTTCTCTCTCTCTGTCGTTAAAAATTTAAAGCAGAAACACATTTTTTTCATAATCAGAAATGACTATCACATTATTAGCAGACAACTTTGAAACCAAAGCAAATTAGTTTTATTTCTGTAAAAATCACAGGAAAGGCAGCGAGCAACGAAAAATGAAATTGGCAAAAATTAGCAAGAAATTGTAAAAAGTACAAGAAAATTAAAATAAATAAAAAAAACTCTAATGACTAGTGTTAGGTGTAGAAAAGTTAAATTAAACAAACAACACTTTTTTAATAGTTTTTTGTGTGCTCAGATGCCGTTTATAGACAGTCCCTTCAATCAGATTTAATTAATAACAATTTCAGAAAGAAAAGTTGTCAAATTTAATGGGTTCAACCCTGGGTTGGGGCGAGCCTCCTGTGTGGAGTCTGCGTGTTCTCCACGTGGGTTCTCTCCGGGTTCTCTCCGGGTTCTCCCGGTTCTCCCACAGTCCAAAGACACACATGTTTAGGGTAACTGGTGACTCGAAATGGCCTGTAGGTGTGAATGTGAGCGTAATTGGGTGTCTGTCTCTATGTGAGACAGCCTGGTGACCTGTCCAGAGTGTGTCCCGCCTCTCACCCAGTGACAGCTGGGACAGGCCCGACCGTTAGGAGGACAGTCGGTTTGGGACAATGAACGAAAGAGTGAATGAATAACTGACACACAGCAGGAGGTCAAACACAGAAATAAAGTGAAATACGATCCACATTGTGCATCTTTTAATGTACGAATTTACTGTCATGTTGGCATGAAAAACACACATTAAATGATAATTTTTTAGTATTTTGTGTTTAATAACTGAATGTTTATCACTGTGACGAAACTTTATTAGTCAGGAACAAGGCAGGTCAATGAAAAACATTCACTGTCCAATCATAGCTCGGGGAAGGACTGAGGGCGGGCCTTAATTCTACTGACCAATAGATCTGCAGAACAACGATCAAAATGTCCACATAAGCATTTGTGTATTTAGTGACATTATGTTGAAAAAATACAGATCAGACAGTGAAGGATCGTATACGAGTGTGGAGTGACTAATTAATCGACTTCCTGTATATGTACATGCTTCCACCGAGGTACTGCTTATTCTGCTCATTTTTATTTTCAGTATAAGCATCAATCACGTATTTGTCTATCTCTTTGGCGTCCACGCAGGTCCACAGTTTCTCCGTCACCATCAGCTGATGCTCTTTTTCCAAAGACATCTTGTATTTGTTTCCAGCCTCTGACTTTGGCTCTATTCTCGTCATGCAAACGTAACCTCCTGCAGGGAAATTCATTATTAAATTAATGAAGACGTAAAGAAAAATACGTTTAATTACCATCTCAAGGCCTCTCCTTCTGTAAGACCCTTAAAGGTTAGAGTTTTTACAGTATGAATTTAGCACATTGACATTGAAATAGAGTACATTTATTTTGCATTTTTATTCTCATAGAAAAAAATCAGTCAGTTTTTTGATACCCTTCATACAACTCAAATTTAATACTGAAATACTCATATTCACAAACAGCACTGAAAACTGTTATCAAGAGAAGCTGGTAATTGAAGTTTAGTGTTCAATATTCAGTTCCTATTATTCATTGATTAATTAATTAATAAAGAGAAATATTTATATGAAAGAAAGTAGTCACCCAAAAAGTTTTAATATGATGTGACAAATGTCTCCCTATAAGGACTGCTGAGAAGATGCTCAAAATATATGAACATTTAAGGATTTGCGGTAGTTTTACCGTAGATCACTGAGGTTTTGGTTGGATTCAGCAACGGCAGTGACGGAAATACCAATAAAGAAGGACAAATAGTTGAAAATAAAATTTTAAAAAATTGTGCATGTAATTTTAAAAGTAACATGCACCAGTGCACGGACACAGAAATAAATATTTTGAGATCCGGTTTGTTACCTGGTTTGGCGGCCTGGCAGAGCTCCCTGATGACACTGACCGGCACAGAGCATTCACGCAGAGCACCGACGATGATAACCACGTCAAACGCTCCTGAAACCAAAGGGAGGAGGCGTACGCTTATTTTATTTACGAAAATTTAGACCTCAGCTAAAGTCCAACCCCGTTCAACGGTAAAATGACACATCGGAGAATGAGTGTAGTGTACCAGTCTCTGCAGGCAGCGCTTCTGTTCCCAGTAAGGCCTCTTTGAGTTCCTCATAGAGACCAGTTTTGGCAGCTTGTTCCAGCATCCTTTTACTGCTGTCCACCCCCACAAAGTGCCTGAAGCCCAGTTCAAACATCTACGAACATGAGAAACAGAAACTGTTTAACAGCAGCCTGGGGCATGTGGGGTTGGTTTAATGATCCAGGAACACTGAGGCTCTCATTTTCAGTGAAAAGTGTTTTTGCTCACCAGTTTAGCGACCAGTCCAGACCCACAGGCGACGTCCAGAACCCGAGCCTCCGAACGATTCCCAGAGAAGTTTGCATCCAGTAAATTCACCAACAGATTTGGTTCTCTGTAGTTCAGCATCTTCATATCCTGTTGAGGTGTTAAAGTTCTCAGAATTACATTTTCTAGAAACAGCTCTGAATGTCTATGTGACAATTGTTTTTAAACTCATTAAATGCCTTTATCGCTGGTTTAGAGATGTAACAGTCAATTAATCTTTCTCAAATCTTTTATTTGATTTTACACCAGTATTATGGACACTAAAGACAAAGACATCCCAGATGTCAGTTAACTGGTCTCTGATTGACAAACAACATGTGCATCATGAACCGAACCAATTCTATAAACTTGTACTCTAATTTTAATTTTAACACCCCTCCCACCTTCACTCCATCTAGCGGCAGGAGGAATGTGCTTCCACTTAAACATGATGAGGTCACAAAATGCTATCGAGTCAGTGGGAAGTTCGGAGCTGCTTGTGTTTGGCCGTGCGAGGTTCAGGTTTATGAGTCATGCCAAAAACGGTCCCAAGCGTGTCGAACATTTGACACAAGACAAACTGAAAATAAATCTGCAACAACTCTGATGATTGTTTAATTGTTCCTGTCATTTTTAAACAGCTTCTCTGATGTGAGGATTTGCTGTTTTTCTCTGTTTGATGTGAGTTTTAACTCAATGTCATGGGGTTAACAGTTGGAAACTATCATTTTTGGGTCATCAGGGTTCATTGTACTTAGAGCTTTTCCCTTTAAGTCTCCATCAGACCTGAAGGAGGTTCAGTGTCTGTCCACTGACCTGGTCGTACGTCTCTGCCCAGGTGTCGAAGAACTCTGTCGTCTGCTGGGAATTGAAGCCTTTTCTGGTCTGAAGGAAAGCCCTCAAATCGTTCACAGTTCGGGTGGAGCCTGACATGATGAGACGAGTTCAAACCTGCCAGAGAGGAGCCGTTCACATGATCGTAACGTGACACACAACAGACGTTTTCCCCGCAGTCAAACATGGAGTCACACTGAAACCAAAAGCAATAACTGAATTTCAAGAATTCTGTAAGTCTGTTGTAGTATATGATATAAGAGCAACACGTTCAAAAAACTGTCCTTTAGTTCGCTTTGCTCTCATGACTCTCAGCCGGCTCACATCCTCGTCTGACACGCTTTTCCATTGAATCCAGGTCCACAGCTTGATTTACTTCAATCATTTATTTCCATTTTTAAACAATCGGTCTTACCGCAGTGGATGGCAGAGATGGCTGATAAATCAAAAAAACAAAACAGCGCTTTGCAGAGGTCAAAAAACCGTGTGGCTGCAGGCCTGAACTGAGAGTGAAATCTGTCCTCCTGCACTCACCTATTTAATTGGCCAATTAAATACAATACTTATATAAATCAATCTAATCTAATCAAAATTTACATTTTATTTGATGTATACTAAAAATAACTTAATAAACCAAATGAAAATATTCACTAAATCTGTGAATATTATCATCAAATCAAATATTTGGCTCCAACATATGATTACAAGAAAACTCTCAGTGTGAGAACTGAGGAATCTTACACACTTTGGTTTCTTATTTTACATTTAAACGTACTTTCTGATGTGCATAGACTAAATTTAATACAGTTCACATTTTGAGTTCAACAATGATCATATTTCAATGTGCTAAGTATCTTTACATGTTGGGTTAATTAATGTCACCGGGTTTATGTTTTTCAGAACAAACACCTTTAACCAGTACTGTAGGGGCCCAGAGCATGCTATTAGATTACGACACTGAACAAACATGAATTTGCATTATTGTTTATCTTGTGCATTTTTTTCCTCCCTCTTACAAACATTACATTGACATGTCGTTGCGCTGTGTATTTGTTCTGAGCTGCCGCGGGACTGCAGATGCAAATTAGCTCTGAGCTATAATATAGCACAGTGCATCAAATGGTAACATTTAGGTTTTAAGGTGCACATGAACCCTTTTAAATAAAATAAGTAAATATACAAATAAATAAATGCAACACTCTTGTTTTTACTTCCATTTTTCACAGTTTTACGTAAAAGATCTAAGCCTTTTTAATTCACTCAGTAGATATATTTCAACAAATTTAGGTCTCAAATTTGTTGAAATTAATGTTGGTGAGCATTTCTGCCTACAAAGATAATCCATCCACCTACAAAGATGTGCCTTTGGATGGTTAGAATAAAAAGGCACTCTAAAATGTGCAGTTTGATGACATAACACAATGACACAGATGTCTTCAGTTCTGAGGGAGCGTGACAGTGACATGCTGACTGCAGCAGAGCTGTAGCTATCTTCATTTCACAAACATACGATGTCTCCATCGTCGTTTGACAGTACATCCAACTGGCCTCATGGCTTGGATAGACGTCTTTAGGTTAGTTCAGGTGAAATATACACGATGCAATGTAATACATCCATCGTAACTTTGTTCCCTGGTGAGATATAAAATTTAGAAATATGTATGTATGTGTGCAAAAGTTCCCCACACAAATTCTGAATGCTTGACACAGTGGCCAACAAGTGACTTAAAAACTGGCGTGGAAACATAAGTTTTGAATTAAATTAAATTGACATTATATTTGTGATTAGGAACTGGTCTTGACATTGCCTGTTTTTTTTTTTGTTTTTTTTTAACAGAGGTGTAGAGCCAGTGGAGAGGGTGGACCCCCCAAAGGGCCAAAATGAATGTGGTCCCCTCAAGGGAAGAAAATTAGATTTTGACAACCTTATTTGACTTTATTTTTAATAATATACTGTTGATATTAAGCACCTACATCTGGAGAATTTGATCAAATATTTAAAATAATATTAACTCTAACAAAATAGAGGAATTTTGCTAATTTGACCAAAGTAATCACCTGGCATTGGAACAATGGATTTAAGGCATTTATCAAACTACTCAATCTCTTTGAATTTGAGACTTTTGGTCAAACAAAACAAAATATCTACCAAGAAACATGGTGATGAAACATTAATCAAGCGTCCACAGGTGTGTGAATATTTTCTACGTGACTATGTGTCGTTAGTTGCAGCTCTATAAAATAAAACCTGATTGTGATGAAAGTACAGATTGGTTTGTACTCACCTGTGTGAAGGCGATCAGGTAGAGAGGTGTGAGGGAGTGACAGCAGCGATGGAAGCAGGTTTTTAAGGCACTTCTTGGAGGCGTGCCTGAGCTCATACGTGATCAGACATGAAGACACAACCACATAAAGAAAACGTTCAAGGGTAAAGACATTGCAAAACAGGGAAGCATGTTGACTTTACATGAGAACTTGTAAAACAAAAATCTGAACTTGCATGTTTAACTTTTCACTTCTATAAAATATTCAGCTACATGAGCTGAATTTGAAGTAACAGAAAAAAAATCATGAGGGCCTTTAAAAAAAACCTGAACTTGAATGTTTAAAGCGTGACACGTAGAAAATATTCACACACCTGTGGTCTGAATTTGAGGTCACAAACGTGAAGCTTTGGTTGCAGTTTGGCCTTTCGTTCACAGAACAATGGCATTTTGGGGGCCTGAAAATGCAAACTTTTGAGACCGGTTTCCAGAGTGTAATTTTTTAAAAACGGCACCTCTTCAGTCTCTTTTGTCTGCATAAATTGGCAATGCGTGGATCCTGTGAAACCGATGATGGCAAGGCCGCACTTTGCGCATGCACGTGGCGTCCTTCTATGGTGTGTCATTACAAAGTTATACCACCAGCTACTGGCCTGGAATACGTACTATAATAATACAATAATAATACAATAATAATAATTTAAATTTTTTTGACACCATGGCCCCTTCTGCTGAAGCATGACTTTTCTACAACAGAGCAGCACTTATCAGCATCAGGAAAAGTTCTGTGGAGTTTGGACTGAATGCAGCAGAAAGGATCCCCACAAATGGCATATGCCGAGTGGCCAGTCAGACCAAACCAAACCAAAAGCTCCGGACAAAGAGAGGGAGGAGAGCCGGCATCAGGGCGAGGCTGACACGACTTGGACCGAACGCTGTTCCTCTACCAAGCCCTCTACTGGCTATTGACCGGTCACAGGAGAATAAAGTGGACGAGATGTGATTGAGGCTCACTCAGCAACAAATCAGAGACTGCTCTGCGCACATCTTCACAGAGACATGGTTAACCCCTAACATCCTGGATCAAGCTATTGCACCAGATGGGCGGACTTTGTTCAGAGCCAACAGGACACAAGACTCCAATGCAAATTCAAAAAATGCACTGCAGTAATTGTATGACACCATCAGCAGCAACATGCCCGAGCAACCACATGGATGCTGGCTGCTGATTTTAATCAGCTCATTCTTCAACTCCAAAGATGTATCAGGATCAAGGAATTTAGTTTTTTAAACTTTGTTTAAAAAATGTTTAAAAAATGACAAAAAAGTCTACCTTCTACCTTCCTCTACTAACGTATGAAAAACTTGTCGCTTGTCATTCTCAAATGACTGAACATTGAATGGACTGCAGTGTTTGTAGCTCCACCTTTAGTGCGACATTTTTGCGCTGGTTACCCCAAGCAGAAAAAAAAGTGAAACGAGCTAAACTGAATCAACCTGCCGGTGGAAACACACCATATGAGTCTCAGGATGAACTTCCTCTCAGAACACAAGGATCCTAATATATGACAAGAAATGCCAGCTCAGCCAGTTAATCAGGAGGGATTAGCTCACTGGTCTCACACGCTCATCCACTTGTCTGCATGGACCGGCGTGTATGTAAAGGCTTTAAACAATGACGCTTGTCATCACTGGAGGGAAAGGAGTGGCATGACAGTAAAATAAAATGTCCTTGAAGCCTGGACTCAGAGAACATGTTTGGCTGCAGGAAATAGGTCTGTATTCTGTATTCCTGTGATGTCTGCTCTTTATTTATTTCATTTATTTTATTTATTAACCTTTATTTAAACTGGGAAGGCCATGGAGAGCACACGGCACACTGAGTAAAAAACATGAGAATTCAGCGAGGGTAAATCATTGTTTTCATGGTGTGTTCAGTTCAGTCTTGCAAAATGTTGCTTTTGGTGAGAAAATTGAATAAAGCTGTTTGAAGGAGAAATTTGTTGATTTTTTTTGAACAGCAATGCAAAATAAATATGAGGAGGGAATTAAAATATATTGTATATAGCAAAGGGCTTTTGAAGCAGTTTATAAAGATGTTCTTTATGTGAAAGGTCATAATAAATTATTATTGATTATTATTTAATAAATCGTTCTCATACGTAAGTACGTATGAGAAGCTGGAACCATGAAATGTTTTTTGCATAAAAAATGACTTACATTAGAAAAAAATAGCTATCATTTATTTTTCTGATTAATAGGCTAATTGTTTAAGCTGCACTTGAATATTGTAGTATACTACCTGTATAATTTCATATTCGTAAAAAGTGCAGTATTTCCCTCTAAAGTGTAATGGTGCAGAAGTGGAAAGTGGCATGAGATTAACACAAACAAATTGTGGATATGAGCAAAAATAAGAGAAAATTTGTTGTATATCGTTTCTTGCATGAGACACGTTGTTTGATAAATGTGTACACCGCAAAGCCCTCTGAGGCAAACCATGTTTTGTGATATTGGATATCGGACGATACGACTACAAAGTCGTTCATCGAACTGCGGCCTAGGGTTTCCTGATGCATTGTTAAGAATGAATAAGGATTTGACTGATCTTAACTACCATACAAGACTGAAGTCATGATTTAAATAGCAATAAACTGCAACCTACTCCTCTACCATGGTAAGGTGCTATGAAAAAACGGTCTACTGGAGTAAACAGAGATGACGCAAGGGGGAACTATCTGTGCAGCGAGACGCAACGTATTTGTTGTGTGTATTTAATAATAATAATAATAATAATAATAATAATAATAATAATAATAATAACTTTTATTTAACCGGGTATGTTCCATTGAGATCAATTTTGCAAGAGAGACCTTGCCAAGAATGGTAGCTCATACAGTTACACATTATTTAAACACATAATTACATTAAACATTTAAAAACAAAACAAAACATTGCACTTGTTGGGGTACAGGTGTGCTTAAGTCATTAATCTTGTGCCCTGCGTGCACAATGACTCATATAACGCTTAAAAGTACTGGGTCAGGGAGAGACAGGTAGTCAGACTTCGTGAACTGACACGCTTTTGTTGCTGGTCAGGGAAAGGAAGAGTCGACCCAGAGCTCTGTAATTTCATTCCTTCACTTTCAGACTAGGAGACTTTGGTAACATGACAACACAAAACTTTAGATCTTCCCAGTCGCAGTCCTTCCTCATCGGTTGTCTCACTTTTCCTCTTCTCCACTCTTGCATCTGCCCCGTGCTCATCTGGCTTCCTGATACGACTGCAAAACATTTGCAAAGTAAACACATTCTTCGTTATACAATTTCAACACCATAGTTCTTTTAAAACACAGCCACAACTTCACATCTTCTTTAAGATTAAATGAGTTTAATGAGATTAATGACTTAAGCTTACCTGTACCCCAATACACTTAAGTGAAACATTTGCACTCATAAGACCTAGATATAATGGGATTTAGCATTGACTTAAAAGCATGCAAAGTAATACATTTTTGAAGTTTGAGCTCTGACTGCAAAATGTTCCATGAAGTTGGAGCAGCAAACCTAAAAGCTTTCTTCCCCATTTCTGTTCTGACCTTAGGAACAGTAAAAAGTAAAAAGTCCTGAGAATGGAGACTATTTGAGTGCGAGTGTGGGGAGAAAGCAGAGTACAGTTTTTAGAAAAAAGCCATAAAACACGTTTTGATATCAACCCCTGTGGGGGGCGTACCCCATGTGTTTCTGCAGACCAGCAGCTGCACAGACTGTCCATCAGTGTCTCATACAGTAATACTGTTCAGTCATACTTCAAAAACACACAACTGTCCTTTATTGAGACACACAAGCTGCGCTGCCACCCTCTGTCACTGTTTTGGGTGTCACTCTGTCACTGTTTTGGGTGTGTGCTGCTGTCATGGATACTTGTTTCACTTTCTGCTCCAGCTGCCTTTTAGTTGATTTCTTACCAAACACAATGTGTACCTCTCTGGCCTCCATGAACGCTGCCATCGCAGCCAGCATTTTTTGGTTTAAACCATTGTGAGAATGGTACAATGCGATGTTTTCTTCCAGTTTCCAGAACGTTCCTCTTAAAGTTAGGGTAACATTCTCTATAAACATCCACTTTATTTCATTATTTTTAAATTGCATCACATCACATCACATCACATCACATTACATTTTCATTTTAAAAAATGTTTTGTAATCTCAGGCCTCAGAAACATGTTCTGAACGTTACTAAAAATGTATCTGGACTTTGGTGCTGTCTGGAATGCAGCATTAGTTTCATCTATGTCCCATTCACTAACACAAAGGGGCTAAACTGCTGTGACCATCGTAAATTATGCAAACATACCTTGATCTGGTTAAGCTGGTTTTTTTTCAGCAGAAAAGTGCCCCTTGAGCCTGCTGTGAGTGGTCTCTCACACTCTTTCAACTCTTTCGCTCAGGTGAGTACCAACTCTTTTCATCCTTTTATCACAATCAGGCTGCATCAGGGCTTAAGACACCACGTTAAAGTTGGCATCAAACATTGTTCTGATTTAAATTATGGTCACATCACAACCTACATTCAACCAAATATTGACGGCTCACAATGCTGGTGGCCATCTGCAGAGGCGGTCCTGGGTAGTTTTGCGCCCTGGGCGAACCCCCCCAAAAAGTCATCCATTAACATCGTATTATCTAAGCATAATGCCTCAAATTTTAATAGTTGCTAGTTCAGCAAAGCTAAAAACCAAATACAGTCGTCTTCTGTGGCTAAGTAACAGCATATTAGCAAGAGGATAATAAATAGCGTATAAGCTACTGTCAAGAACCCCCCACATTTGAAATTGCTGCTCCACCCCTGGCTGCAACTGTCTTATTATTATTTTACTTATATTAAGTGTATTGATTAGATTATTTTATTACTCTTCTTGTTGTGCACTTTTATGTTTTATTTTTTTTTGTGTGATGAATTTTTCTCCGTGTCATTGTGAATGAGAGTTCGCTCTCAATGATCCATCAAGACTAAATAAAGATTGAGTGAATGAAAATTCATGTTCTTAAAATGTTAAAATACAAAAAGCAAAAGAGAAAAGAGACACAATTTGTGCTGGGGACCAAAACTTGAACCTAAATTAGAACTGACGTAAGTTCAGTCTCCTCTTCAGTAGGTTTGACGTCTCCTCATCATGTCAGACGGCAGCAGAACTGTGGACGACGTCAAAGCCCTCCATCAGACCCTCGAAGGCTTCGATTCACAGCTGACGTCCAAGTTTTATGACACGTGGGCAGAGACATACAACCAGGTCAGTGGACAGAAACTTGTCCTCCTTCAGGTCAGATGGAGACTTGAAGGAAACACTAAAAAACAAACTGTCTTTTAAGCATCAAACACACATTCTCTGTTGCCTCTGCAGGCCCAGTGTGTAGGATTTAGGGGGATATAAGGATAGAAGTTAAATATAATATAATAATCACCTAAAAAAAATTCAATTGATGTGTTTTTTTACCTAAGAAAGATTTTGTTTTTTTTTATATATAAAACGTGTGGAGCGAGTCCTCGTCTCCAGCTGTCTCCCTCTCTCACTTTCGGGGGGGGGGTCATTTATATTGGGGGACGGCTGCAGGTTAGGGTTAGGGTTAGGGGTTAGGGTACGGGGGTAGGATTAGGGTTAGGGCGTGCCTCAGAGCGAGGACTGACTCAAAAGTACTTGCACTGCACGCCATAACAGCTGTGATTCAGCCGTAGGGTTGGCAAGAGGCCGAAAAATCGTCACACCGATGATCAGAGTAACTGTGTCAATAACACAACTGTTTAATGTCACATTAACAGGATATGAAGCTAATGAACTACAGATCACCAAATCTGGCAGTCAATATCCTGGATGCCAACTTCTCTGGGAATCGTGAAGAGGCTCGCGTTTTGGACGTGGCCTGTGGGTCTGGACAGGTCGCTAAACTGGTGAGCCAGAAACACTTAAACAGAGACGCTCGGTGTTCCTCGATAATCAACTTTACTGTAGAGTCAAGAGTCATCCCAGTTCTGCAGTCCTGGTCACCTTATTCCTGCAGAGGAGCTGGCTGAGATGTATGAGGGGCCGTGAGGGACATTATTCAGAATTACCTCACACATTCACACATGAAAACAATCCCATTCACCTACACAACTGAAAACCACACACACACGCAACTGAAACGCAACACACACACACACACATACACAAGTGAGCGACTCTCACACAAGCAACTAAATTATTATTCTCACACACTCCTGAAATGTTCTCATATAATGTGGTGAAGAACATTTAAACATACACATGAAAATATTACATATAATACAGTAACAGAAATTCACTACTGTGTGAAATGCAGTCATGTGAGATAGTAAAAAGCCTTCACACGCACCAACGACATGCTCTCATGTAAAACATCCTGTCCTTGTGTTTCTAGATGGTTGAACTGGGCTTCAGGGACTTTACTGGAGTGGACGGCAGTAAAGGCATGCTGGAACTCGCTGCTAAGACAGGCCTCTATCGGGAGCTCAAACTGGCCTTACTGGGACCAGAACAACTGCCTGCACAGACTGGTACACTATACTCACACTTCATACGCTCTGATTCACCCACGGCTCATCTTTAAGGGTTAAAACAGTGATTTCTGGTCACTGAATCTTTGCTCTTCTTCCTGTGTTCTCCTGGTTTCAGATATGTTTGATGCAGTGATCATCGCCGGTGCGATGGATGTTGGGTTTGCACCGGTCAGTGTTGTCAGAGAGCTCTGCGCCGCCGCCAAACCAGGTAACCAACAACCGCTTTTATCAGCCAGGTGAACATCGTTAGTGATACCGAAGAACAGATAATGAAAACCTGGAGCCTTTCAGCTTCAGTGTCTTACTTAAACTGAGGCCCAACACAGGCACAGATGCAGGTAAAATTCAACTTAAACACAAGAGACTTGTGCTCCAGAAAAGGATAAGCACTCAATGAGGATCCTAGGGTCACTGATCAGCAATTATGACCTAAATATGAATGCCAGAGAGAGGTCAGAGAGAGTCAGAGAGAGTCAGAGAGAGTCAGAGAGAGGTCAGAGAGAGGTCAGTCAGAGAGAGTCAGAGAGAGTCAGAGAGAGAAGACTAACACATCTTTGGGGTCATCAGGTGGGAACCTCCTTTCATCAGTGTTTCACCTAGTTGGTCCCACAACAACCTCCAGGAGGCTAGGCAGTGAACAAAGCTGCTCCCCTAGTGCTCAGCTCTCACTGCTCCTATGCAGCCCAAACAGCCCTGCCACCTTCAACAGACCCTGGCTCGGTTAATGCGAGCTCCAGGTAGTGGCAGCACCAGCTGGCAGTACCACATGGCTATCACTACACAGCTACAAACAAACTACTACAAAGCTTCACAGATACAAGGCTAAACTACTACAAAGCTATCACAGATACAAGGCTAAACTACTACAAAGCTATCACAGATACAAGGCTAAACTACTACAAAGCTATCACAGATACAAGGCTAAACTAACTACAAAGCTATCAATACAAGGCTAAACTACACAGATACAAGCTAAACTACTACAAAGCTATCACAGTTTACAAGGCTAAGCTACACTATAACATTGGCTATCACAGATACAAGGCTAAGGCTAAGCTATGCTAGCCATGCTAGCTAGGCTAGTTATCACATGGCTATCACAGCCACAGACAGATACCACAGGCTACCACAGATACAAAGCTAAGCTAAGCTAACACATGGCTATCCCCCAGGAGGCTAAACTGAGCTAACTAAACTAGCTAGGCTGGCTATCACATGGCTATCACAGCCCAAACAGCAATACCACCTTCAACAGACCCAGGCTCTATTTATGCAGACTCCAGGTAGTGACTGTGCTGATGCTACCTTCCCTAGCACATGCATCACAAATTGCCAAAATACTACAACTCACATACAAGACTCAAGCTAAGCTAAGGGAATAAGGGTGAATGGACAACCAACACACATGGTCTCACACTCACACAAAGAGACTCAACAGGCCACTCCCACTCCTAAATACCTTCACACTTCCTGGATTTTCTCCTGAGAGGACTGATTGGTGGATCTCTCCACCTGATCTCCAGGAGTTGTCCGTTCAGTGGGTCCCCCTGCTGGTCCCCAACTACCATTGTCCCCCCTAATCCAAATCCACTGACTGGATTTAACGGCCTCATCTGACATTTCTCAAACTCTGTCCCCGTACTCCCAGTTCCCCCAGGAGAGAGACAGCTGATCCAGCTACAAATCCCCTACATCCCACTTCAGCTGGGCGAACCCAGCCTCATTTTGGTATTTATGGGTCACTTTGTGATGATTTTGCGTAATTTATTTGTTTTGCATCTCGTGTCCCTTTATAGTCATTCTGTGTCACTTTGTGGTTGTTTTTTGTCATCTTGTAGCTGTGTTGCATCTCCTTGTGGTCCTTTTGTGTGTCTGTGTGATAATTTTGCATCAGACTGGAGTGTTGTCTCTCTTTGTCAGGAAAACAAATGACATACATTTATTCAATGAACATTTTGTAAATATGCTGATTAAAAAAAAATCTACAAATTTTAGGGCAGGATTAAGTTCCTCCGAATATATTTGCTGTTATAAATAAGTAGAATACACAAAGCTTATAATTTATAAGAAACAGAGTTATATGTGTCGATGCAGCTCAGTCAAGGCCTTAACAGACGGTGAAGAAACCTAATAATACATATAAAACACCAAATTTACAGCTGGTGAGAGAAAGTGTACAGTCTGTTAGAGTTTGGACGTGTCGTTGACGTGTTGTTTATATAATAACAAACTATAACTACATAAAAACTGTGCTTTCTACAGGAGGTTTTATCTGCATTTCTAGAGGCGATCACACAGCAACATCATCAATCCAATACAAGAAGGAACTGGAGAGAGAGCTGCAGCTGATGGAGGACGAGGGACTGTGGACTCAAGTAGGAATCAACGAGACGGACAAATACATGGAAAACCCACATCTGAGCATTGAGAGAGCTGAGGAGCTGCAGCAAAAGGGGCGATACATCAGCGGGAAGGTTTATCTGTACAAGAAATCCATCAATTCTAATCAGAAGTGATGGCAACATTCAGCAGAAATTAAAGGAAAAATCATCTTACAATTGAGTTACAATAAATGTGACAAACAAATATTTAACAGCTCCTTTATCTTCATGGTGCCTCTGTCATTGTGGTGCTGCAGACTCTGCGTCCTCGCAGAACAGCTGCGTGTATACTGAGATCCTGCCACAGTCATTCTGCATACAGGCTCACTTTATTGTTTCTGATACACTCCTTACAGTGCAACTTAGATACAACATCAGTGATGTAATCCGGGGTCAGGTGGTGTTTCAGGTCTTTCAATATCAGATACCCTAACCCAGGTGGCCCAGCTGGGGTTGATCAGTTTGTGTCTAATACCCCTTTTCCACTCAAATTAGTGCATATTTTTTAAACCAGCTAAAAGTAGGTTATAGATTGTTTTTCGATTGCCTGCAGAGCAGAACTGTGAACCATGTGAGGCCACGCTGCTGGACGAGCTGAACACATTTATGCTCGCTTTGACCTCCTCAAAAAGGACTCAGCTGTGAAGTCTACTCTGCCTCCAGAGGACCGGCCACGCTCAGTGGCCACAGCAGATGTGAGAAAACTCCTGCTGAGAGAGTGAATATAAAACAAGTCCGCAGGCCCAGACAACATACCTGGACGTGTACTAAAAACTTGTGTTGATCAGCTAGTTAATGTTATAACTGACATTTTTAACATCTCACTCTCACGAGACTGTTACCTCCTGCCTCGCGACAGTCATCGTCGTCCCCGTCTCCAGTTCCTTCTTGTATTGGATTGATGATGTTGCTGTGTGATCGCCTCTAGAAATGCAGATAAATCCTCCTATAGAAAGCACAATTTATGTAGTTAGAGTTTGTTTACTACTGGAGGAAGCATATTATATCAACAGCACATCTAATTGCACATATTAACACAACCATAAAAAGAAAACATGGATCCAGACTCTAACAGACTGTAGGAGCTTCAGGAGCATTGAGAACTTAACTTTCTCTTATCAGCAGTAAATTTGGTGCTTTATGTGTATTATTAGGTTTCTGCACTGTCTGTTGGTGCCTTGACTAAACTGCATTGACACATATAATTCTGTTTCTTATGAATTATAGGCATTGTGTATTCTACTGATTTATAACAGTAATATATTTGGGAGAAACATGATACTGTAAAATTACATCATGTAAAATCATATTCAAAACCATTTCAAATTTATTTATAGATCACATTTAGAAACATTAGTTGACCAAAGTGTTGTACAAAAAGCAAAAACCATTAAAACAACACGGTAAAGCACAAAGATAGAAAACAAATTAGTAAAATAAAATATAAACTACACCTATATAAACAATCTAAAAGCAACACAAAGGCCAGTTTAAAATACAAAATGACAATAATAATAAAAGGCAACACTCGTGATTTAAAAGCCAGACAATAAAATGAGTTTTAAAGATGGGAATTAAAAACAGGTAGTGTAGAGGCCAGCCAAAAGGCAACTCGTTCACATTACTCATTTACTTTCTATTTTGATTAAGATAAAAGTTTTAAAGGTGGTTTATAAACTAAATATTACATCTTATTGGTTTGTTGACCTTTAATTATTGCAAAAGATCCCCTTTGTCAATGTTAATATCTGGTCAGATAATTAACCATTTTTTTCTTTTTTTGCTGTTGTTTACATTCCCCCTGATTCAGACTAAACAAGTGCACAAGGCTGACTTTTTTATTTATTCTGCCTTATGTTGCATGAAATGATTACAACTGCGTTTTATTGTATGGCCTTCAATGACAACAAATAAACCTCGAAGCCTATGTTTTTTATGAGGGAGATCTCAGCACAAAAACTTTTCTGGCTTCTCCCTGGTGAAAACAAAAGCACAAATTCAAAGGTTTATTCAATAAATAAATAAACAAACAAATACATAAATAAATAAAATGATGATAAGCTGGAAATTTCAGTTAACTTCCTGTTTGAATGAAACATTTATAATCAGATGTCCGTCTGATGTATATTAAGATATTAAATGTTTTTGTACTTATAAGTACAGTTCCTGTTTATTATCTAACTCTGTAGTGACGCAGCACAGGGGGCGGGGCCTCCACTCCCGCGAGGACCACTCCGGCGAGGAGGAGAATACAGAGAGGTCTCACTCTGTTCACATATCTGGAAACCAAAGAAGCTCGACGACAGGTCAACAGAAAACTGCAGTCATGATGCACCCGAAATAAACGCTGCAATAATGCCCTGTGGACGCCCCTGTGGTGGATATAGTAACAACAACAACAATAATAATAACAATAATAATAATAATAATATATTTTTCTTTCCTGTTGATAGGGATGTGCAGTTATGTTTTGAATGAACTGCCTTAAAAAATGCAATTTTCTGATATAAAAGTATTAATAAAGTATCTTTCTATCTATTCGTCTGTCTGTCTGTCTAACAACAACAACAATAATGCTAATAATGCTAATGCTAATAATAATAATAATAATAATAATAATAATAATAATAATAATAATAATAAAAATGATGATGATGATGATAACAGACATTTTGTGGTTTTACAATGCTTTTGTTTTTAACATCTGAATCCTGATCACTATTTGCTTCAATTGTTTGGGTGATGAGCGCGACACCTTTTCCCCATGAAACTCTGGCAGTGTTTTGTAGACTATTAAACTTCACCCGGCTTGAGGGTGAGTTGATAAATAAATCGACAAAAAAAAAAAAAAAAAAAATTTAGAAAAGTGAAGTGACATCGTTTTATTTATTTATCAACATTTTGTGTTTAGTAGTTTCTAAGAACCACTAAACGCAAAATGTTGATAAATAAATAAAACATCTTGATAAAACAAATAAAAAACTAGTTTAAATAAAATCAATTTATGATCAAAATGATAGAAAAACCATAATCATAACAACACTATTATTATTATTATTATTGTTATTATTATTATCATCAGGGCCGGCTCTTGCATAGGCGATATAGGCAGTCGCCTAGGGCGCCATCTGCTGGAGGGGCGCCGCCAGTCCCCCTTGGCCTCGAGGGAAAATAATAATAAAATAATAATTTTCTATGCCCACTGGCGCCCTCACTTAGTGTTTTCTGTGTAGAAAAATATATTAACATTACAAATAAATAAACATGACTTGTTCAAAAAATGTGTGACAGTGACTGTTCCTAAATTATGTGTGAGCACGTGATGTGTCGTTATTGGGTGCGGGTTGCGGGTTAGGGTTAGGGCGGGCACCAAATTGGGTAGAGCCGGCCCTGATTATCATCATTATGACAGCTTGAGTAAATACTTGGGCTGGTCATTTTTTTTCTCTGTGGAGTGATTCATCTGTTCAAACACACCATCTCTGTCCAGTCTCATCGCGAGCTCCTCCGCGCAGCCTCCCTGCATCCGAGCGCGAGCATCACTGCGCACCGAGCGGAGCACCGACAGAGACACCGACGGCTCCGTCAGCGGACGCATGAGGGCTTCATCCTCCGGGACCAGCGGCTCGTTTTCGGTGATTTTCTCTCCCCGTCGCCTCTCTATGGATGTGAAGTAAGCGCGGGGCCGGTAGTCAGTCGGTGTCCTCTCCATCTCTCCGCTCTCGTTCCCGCTCCGTCAGGACCGTGCCCTGCTGCCACAAACCCACAAAATGGCGGACATCATCGAGCTGGGACCCGCCTACGGTGAGAGCCAGGCCCTTTCTGCTTCTCCGCTTCACCCAAAACGGCCTTTAAAAGACCTCAAGTGTTGTTTTATCCGTCTTTTTATTTTAACCGAGCGTCAGTGTAACAGGTGTGTCTGGTTAAAACGCCCTGTCATCCTCGCTGTCTGCTCCCGCTCAGTGAAGCGGTTTCACTCACGTTTACCGCAGAAATCATTTTTCTGTCGGTTAATGTCGTTTGTCGTCGATAAAATCAGTTTTAAGGTGATTATTGTACAGCAGACATGTCGGATAAAACAAACATTTGGGCTTATCCAAAACAGGGACACACACAGAGGAAATTAGGTTAACCGTTTGGTGTCTAAAGTGGATATTTGTTCAAAAACACAATAACGTGATGAACGTGTGCACAAATAAAAATAACACCGTCCGCGTCAAACAGGGCGTTCACGCGCTCCGACGCACCGTCTGCATTTCTCGTGAGGCCTCGTCAGTGTGCGTGCGCGTGCCACTCAGGGTGGGTATCAGGGTGACGTCATGTCTGTACCCGGCGCAGTTGTGTGGGGACACAGGGACCGTCTCATGGCCACACACACACACACACACACACACACACACACACACACGTTAAGATAATTAAAATGCAAAGATAGAAACTAAAAAAAATAAAAAGCTTCAGGGTCTGTTAAACAGATGGAATAAAAGCTAAATGTGTAAATAATCTTGTTTTTGACACTTTTAAATTGTCAGTAGTTTTGTGTCTTTGAAAATATAAAAGAAGTGTAGTCTTATAAGATAAATCAGTGTATGTAGATAATAATTTGGTAAAATAAAGTTAGTTGTACTTTTCATCAGCAGAGATTTTTTTTTCGTTTTTTTTCACAGAGTTTATTGAATACACTCAACACATGTACATTCATCATTTATGGGATTTTCACATAAATATTTCATACAAAAAATTAATTGATTAATTGATAAATACAATGCAGGGAAAAGAAAGAAACAACAAAGATAAAAACCATCACGTTCTGCTAAAAAGATGGACTAAAAGTGAAATGTGTAAATGATAGCAGTACTTTTTGCCAATTTCTAATTATTGAGTTTTCAATTTTCAATGGTTACAGTTTTGTGTCTTAAAAAATGAAACAGGAGGATAGTCTACTTTACATCAGCAGAGGAGATTTTTCTCAGACTTTATTGAATACATTCAACACGTGTACATTTATTAACCATACAAGCTGTATCAACATATTTCATTAGAAAGAAATAAGTTCAGTCAAATAATAAATAAAATGTAGGAAAAAGAAAGAAACAAGAGGAATAAAAAGCTTCAGTTTCCTCTAAACAGATTGAATTAAATTGTCTAAATAATCTAATAGTCTTCATTTTTCTATTGTTAAGTCTTGTGTCTGAAAATATAAAAGAAGGTTAGTCTTTGAAGTTTAACCATTTTATGTATGTAATATTTTACAAAAATGATAGTCAAGTTAACTGTATTTTTCCTCAGCAGTGTAATCAGGATTTTTAAAAATGAGTAAATTATTTATTTCTTTCAGTGTGAAATCTTTTTCAAAATGTTTTGAAAAATGCCTTTGCAAATGAAAACAATCTACAATCACATATTAATCGTTTCTTCTTTACAGTTACAGAAAGTGCATCTAATGTTCACGTTTTGAAGAAATGACAGATCTTATCTTTGAAGAGAGACATTGATGCATTTAGACTTTGATACTCTTCACTCCTTTTCTTAATGTAATATAGAAACTAGTTTAAATCAAATCAGGTTTAATCATAAATCAAGTATAAAAACAACCAGAGTTGACCAAAGCGCTGTACAATCAAATAATAATAACATTTATATTAATTCCTTTAATAATATTCCTTTTTAAAGTCCTCAGCATTTTTGATGTTTTAAGACCAAATGATTGATTGATTAAATAATCCATCGTGAAAGTTTTCATTATTTGCAAACAGCAAATCACTCAGGATGTGATCAAATGGATCAGAATAAGACACGTTGTGAAAATGATAAGATATCACAAAAATATACAGTATCATGCTTTTATTATTATTATTTTATGGAAGTGTTTACATGCAGTCTGCCATCAGAGCGGAAAAGACAAAGAAACAAGGAACCGATCATTCCTGTAGATGATAAACATTTAATATTTAAAATTTAACAGACCACATGTGAGCAGAGTCCAGACTGACAGAGCTGTCTTTAAAAACAAATACATGTCTACGTGTCGGCAGCAGGAATCGCACCTGTTTATTCGCCCGATTCATCTCGAGTCTCAGACGAGTTTGGCAACCATGTGCGGCACAACTTATTTCTAACAGTGTGCCCAGTCTGGGCGAGGTCATTTTTAATTACGGGCAAGTGTATGTGGCCTCATTCTGGGGCGTCATCCTGAGTCTCAGCCAAGTCGAGCAACCAGACGCAGCACGACTTTAGGACAATACTCGGCCAGGATTTTTTGGCTAACTGGGATATAATGTGATTGGTACTTTTATGTAATTATTTAGAATAAATATAACAAATAATTGAAATATCAATAGTGAAGAATGACAGGGATCATAAACATTAGGCGACGTTTCCTTTAACCCTCAAATTGCGCTAATTGAATTTGCAGATACAAAATACGCCTACTGGAAACACAGCAATTTAAAAAAACTTCCATTTATCGCAAAAGAGTTTTTTACGCTTGCATGAGGTTGTATTTCAGGTGATTCGAAAAGCCCATATTTCGCGAAACTGCAATTGAAATACTTTTTAGTCTTTTCTAGGTTATATGACACTGTGAGGTCACATGATGCTGTGAGGTCACATGACGTGTGAGGTCACAGGAACTGGCTCCCATGATGCAGCAGGAGCTACAAGAGCTGTTATTGCATCACATAACTCTGAGAAAGTTTTGAAATCCACAATTCCTCTGTGAAATCTTGGACTACATCTCCCAGAAATCCCTCATACGTGGCCGCTCCCACATATAAGGGGCTCGTCTTTCCATCACGGCTCCGTAACACGCCTACGTGGCCTTGGATTGGAAATAATGAGGGCTAGTGCGGTGGCTGCAGTAGAAATAAAGCTGCTGATGCTTTGAACATCCATCGCCATGGTTACTGGGAAGTTATTGCCAGAGAGGTTGCAGTCATCTCACAATTATGTTTTATTGACATTTTGAAAATATCGCTTAAGTTTTGCACAAATCTTTAATGGAAACCCGCCTACAGTCGGTCACAATCATGCTGATTTTTTCCATCTCTCATTTAGTGTAATGTTATTTTTTTTCAAATATTGTATAAACCATCTTTTAACCTTTAAGGTCATAATATCAGTCTTCATCTTCTCTACTTTTTAACGAGACAGTGACTAACAAAGATCCTCAGATACAAACAACATAACTTAAACTGATTAAACATATTTCTGGTTTTTCCTTCCTCGTGGTGAAAAAGTTATGTGATGTAGCTTTACTGAAGTCACTCAGGCCTCAACTGAAACGAGCTACGAACTTCATTTGTTTTAGGTTAACTTTGTTTCAGATCGATAATATTAATAAGCAAGCAACCCTTGGTTTTTTGTAAATTAATATGCTGATTATTTATCTGATTAACTGATTAATTATTTGGCCTAGACAGTATCAGCAAATAATAAAAAATGTCCATCTCAGTTTTTCAGTCTTCAGGTGTCAGCAGTCCAAAGAGATTTAGTATACTGAGATATAATAATAATAACAATAACAACAACAATAATAATAATAATAATAATAATTATTTATTTATAGATCACTCAAAACATGGGTTACAAAGTGCTTAACAATAAAACAAACAAAACAAAAAAAACACAATAATCAACATATGAGACATATATAGACATAAATAACGCACGACAACCCCACAACTGAGAAACGAGTGTTAGCTCGAAAGTCAAGACTAATAACTGATAGATTATCACATATTTTTGCAGACTTTTTTTTTTGCGGTTTAATTTAAAAAAAAAAAAAGAAGTGATTTAGTACAGCGCTGGCTTCCTATTGGCTCTCACCCAGCCAATGAAGAGCGAGTACTGGATGTGATAAATGAAAGTTGTTGCTGCAGATCAGAAACTCTTCCTGTCACTGTGAGTCCTGTTAGTTTATCCTCAGTGTTACTCAGTGGACTGTTAAAGCCTCACAGCTCAGTGTGTGTGTGTGTGTGTGTGTGTGTGTGTGTGTGTGTGCATGTGTGTGTGTGTGTGTTGCTAGGCAGCGAGCTCAGCTGCTTTCAGCTCTTTCCAAAACATGACATCATCTGATGGGGTCTGAATGAACGCCTACAACAACAGGAAGGAGGATTTTTAGGAGTCTGTTTTGTGATTAAAGGAGCTAAAAGTAGATTTTAATCAGTGATGTGTTAATGTGTATAATTAACTGTGTTAATGAAGTCTGCTCGTTTAATAGATGTGATTAATGTGGAGCATTGTCTCAGCAGTGTTACTGTAATTAAGGACGAGTGTTTTCAGAAATTAATCTATTATTTGCTTGAGAATTGATCACTGTTTTTATAAAGTGTATAAAATCATAAAGAATGAACATTTTGTCCAGTCTTATTAATAAGGCTGTTTGATGGTTTTGGTTTTAAGGACAGGGTCAGAATCAGGTTTAGAGCGTCTCCTACAAAGAGTGTTGCATTATGGGTTGATTGTTGTTTTAAAAGGATAGTTCAGATTTTTTTTAACTGGGGTTAAATGATTTACTTATCCATAGTAAGTGTGTTCCTCTCAGTTCATGGCGGTTTGCATGCACTCAAACTAAGCAGTGCACTTCAGTGGAGGGGGGGCAGCAGCTAAATGGATTTTAGACACTTTAAAAAAGGCCTAAATCCCCCCAAAAATCAATATCAATCCAAGTGGATGCTGTATCGAGAATATTTTCACATCTTAATCTTTGTCATCTGTCATTGTCGACCAAATATTCAGATATTCGTTAATTGGTCAGGTATTTTGTTTTCAATTTAGGGTTTGGGATATTAGGGTTTTTTATATGTTTGTTTGTTTTTGTTTTTTTGCAGAGGGTGGATGTCATTTCAGTGTTTGTGAGAAAAAAAACAGAATCCTAAATACATTTTTAATCTTATATATGCTGGAGTTAGTTTACTCTGCTTTTGTTTGCATACAGCAGCTATCACCAACTTGCGGACCGTGGTCCGGATCTGGGCCAAAGCTTTGTCCTATCTGGACTCGTGGTCAAGTTGTAATAAAATGTAAGAATGAGAACAATATTATTTCGTACCCAAGTTTATTAGACCCAGGTCGCACAGTGTGCTTGCACTAAAGTTATAAGATCGCTAAAATCTTAAACCTGTTCATTATCATGTATGACAAAGACAAGCATTGAACTCTCACGTTTAAGAAAGCGTGAAACCAGCAAAGTTCAAGATGAGTGAAATCAGTTTCGTGTCTTGACTGCAGAAACAGACTTAAAGAGACGGTTCAACAGACCATAATTAGCTCTCAGAGAAAATCAGGAGAGATCGAGAGAGACTCAAAGAAATCTTACACAAATGTTCTGCTTTATGGATGATGAACTCTCTTCTTATCAATCAGATAATATGATTAATAATATCTCAGAGACACTTTACCAGCAGGACGAGAAAGAAAACAGCTGTTCCCATTATTAGGGTGCTCTCATACTCAGGCCAGTGTGGTAATGTCTATCTGTGTGTGTGTGTGTCTGTGTGCGCGTGTGTCTGTGTGTGCATGTGTGTATGTGTGCATGTGTGTATGTGTGCGCCTCCTCCAGGGACACATCAGTACAACAATACTCCTCTGTACACAGCAAACAAAGACCTCCACAAACCCCTCCTCCCTGCTCCTCGTCTTTTTCCGTTTTCCTCCTACATGAGCCCCGCTCTCACTCTCTCCCTATCCTCCTCCTCCTCCCCCTCCCCCTCCTCCTCCTCCTCCTCCCAGCAGGGATCCCTTCGGTCCTCTGATGTTTTTAATGAGACCTCAGGAGGATCGATGTGATGACATCACTGTTTGGAAATGATGTTACGGTTTTGAACGATTATGTCATCCCTCGTGATGTCGTCACTGTGTAAACCAGGATGGTTTCATCATTGCTGACTCAGCGAGGAGATGGCTGGTGCAGTCAGAGAGTAAAAATACAATCACCTTACCTGAACACATTTCTTTGACCTCAATGGAAACGTTCAGGTCAAAAAATGCTCCATTGAAACCCATTCAAACTGACATTTTTGATCCCACAGCCATCAGAGCAGAAAAACAGGACTTGTATTATTTCTGGGTGTCATTCTGGGCTTTTGACTCTGAATTTGTCATTTTGACTATTTTCCACCTGATGAGGTCATTTTGACCATATTTGGCATATGGAGGAAATACATGCTATTTCCACCAGGTGACCTGTCACAGTCAGTGTAGTCAGAATGTTAATCAGAATTGTTGCTGATTAATTATCACTCAGATAATAAACTGAACGGTGGTTTCATATGATCTCTAACATGTCTCTTCTCTGTCTCTGTCCCTCTGTCTCAGCCATGTCTCCGGTCCTGGCGGGCTTCCTGGGGGCTGGTGTTCTGGTTTTGGTTGTGGTGGTTCTGGTTCTGCTCTGGTCTTTCTGTCAGCGCCGTTACCTGCGCGTCACGGGGCGCTACAAGCTGCACGGCGATCGTTACTGCGACGCCGAAGACCCCCCCTACAAGTTCATCCACATGCTGAAGGGCATCAGCATTTACCCAGAATCCCTCAGCAGCAGCAAGAGGATTGTACGAGGCATCCGGCGCGTGGACCGCACCGACCGTGACGGAGAGCGAGGCTGCCCCTCCTCCGCTGGCACAGGGCGGGGCATGGTGCTGGTGGACGCTGAAAACAACATCCTGGACGTCCCGGGGCAGCTGCAGATGAGTCACCTGGTGCCGCCCGCACACGGTCAGGCTCGGGTGGAGCGGGCGCTGCCGGTTCGCGCCGACTACTGCTGCCTGGACAGCAGCTCGGCCAGCAGTAGCCAGACCAGCAGCAAGACGGCGTCCCCCTTCACCCCCGCCTCCTCGGAGCCTGAGCCCGAGCCCAGCCTGGGCGCCATCAGCCTCACCGTCGACTACAACTTCCCTAAGAAGGCCCTGGTGGTGACCATTGTTGGGGCCCGGGGCCTCCCCGCCATGGACGAGCAGGCGGGCAGCTCAGACCCCTACGTGAAGATGACCATCCTGCCGGAGAAGAAGCACCGCGTCAAGACCCGCGTGCTGAGGAAGACCCTGGACCCACTGTTCGATGAGACCTTCACCTTCTACGGCGTGGCCTACAGCTCGCTGCCCGAGCTCACGCTGCACTTCCTGGTTCTCAGTTTCGACCGCTTCGCCAGAGATGATGTCATCGGGGAGGCCGTGGTGCCGCTGAAGGGCGTGGACCCGAGCACGGGCCGAGTCCACCTGAGCCAGCAGATCACCAAGAGGAACATGCAGGTGAGTGACGGCTGTGAGAATAGAGAAGTTTATCCCGTCCTTAAAGGGACAGTTCACCCTAAAATCCAAAATACGTGTTTTTCCTCTGACCTGTAGTCCTGTTTATCAGTCTAGATCAGGGTTCCTGTGGATCCTTAAAATGCCGAAAAAGGCATTGAATTCATCTGTTCGTCTAATTAATCAAATTTATCTAAACATAAGGCCTTAATTGATGTCTTACATCTTTTAAAAGTCTTAAAATGCTAAGACATTGAAAATATGATTTTTTTTGACGTTACATTGTAAAATCTCAAAAAATGGAAACATCTATTTAAAAAAATCCCTCTTCTTACACTCTTCATGATGGGTATTAGCATGTGGAATAATCCCACAAACGGAGTGAGACACACAAAATCAATAATAAAAATCACTAATAAATAATAGGTATTTCCAAATTATAACCAGATCTAACTATTTCATCGGACCAAAAATGTAAAGTTTTATGTTACAATAAACATTTGAGCAAAATTTTTCTCAATCTAAAAATTTTCTTTGTAAAATTAGTCTTAAATTTCTACCCCTTCTCTCCAATATAATGGAGACAGATGGCGCTCGGCTCAAAGCACCAAAAAATAGATTTGAAAAACTCAACAGCAATATTTGTTTACAGAAATTATGACCTGGTTACTCCAGTTAGTCCACAGATCTTGACCTTGTGAGCAGTGAAGTAAGCGTGCATGTGTCCATCTGCGGGATGATAAAGGATCGTACTGTTTAATTTTTTAGTACGTTTTTGTTACGGATGCCATTATTGTTATCCGCCGACATTCATAAAAAAATACATCATGAGGATCAGTTTCCAGTCGCTGATTGCAGCGTGGGTGGGTGGCTTGTTAGCGATACTAGCTAGTAACTAGATAGTAACTATTTAGCTTTCCCACGTGCGTTTTGCGTTTCTAGGTATTCTGTTGTGTTTTAAGAGTAGTGAAGGTCATTTGGAGAACGGCAGAGCCAGCACATGCTGTGTCTGTGGGTAAGAGTGAGAGATAGAAACAGAGATCAGAGTGACGGCTCAATACCGCGAGTGGACGACAGAGACACTGGAGCAGAGAAGAGTTTAGGTTTTGCAGTGAAGATTTTGAGTTTGCAGTTTGTGCATTTATAATTTCTGCAGCCCCTCAAGATCAGCAGAAGCTTCCTACATGTGTACCAGCTGCTGAGTGGAGGTGTCGTGACTGTCGATAAAATTCAATATACAGTCACCTGCAAAGGTGGAAACAACGTTCTTGACATTCATCCAGATAATAAGTGACTGTCCAAAACAATGGTGTATCTTTAGATGATGTAATTACAGCATGATGACAAAGACAGAGTTGATTACCTTGCTGATTTGATGTGAAACGTGAAGTGATCCAGAGTATTTTAGGTGCGTATGCTCTGCTGTACTCAGGGTTCGGCTTACGGTTACAGTTCTGCTGTTCCAGCAGCTGTAGTCATAATGATTTCCCCCTCTACCCTGACCTTAAAACACCTGATTCCTATCATCTGTGAGCAATGTTACATCATAGACCACACACACACACACACACACACACACACACACACAGACACAAAAAAGAAATACACATACTTAATGTCCCCTACAACAGACGTTTGCTAAGAAGTGAGTACCGACTCCATCACTTGGAGAAGATAAAGTGTCTCCCCTGTGCTTTCTGACCACAGTCTGAAAACCAAAGCAGGAAAAGCTCACACTAGGAAGTGTGTTTTTGATAAAAACTCACTACAGCTGATCTACTACTGCAGCGAGCGGCGTCCTCCTGCCAGCCACGCAGCACACATCCTCACACTGAAGGCCTGCGCACTGCGCAAAAGGATAACTGCATATTTCAGTTGTCCTTGTAGACGTACTGTAGCCTCGGGAGTTCTTTGTACTGCCGATCCAACAGAATTAGTATAAGAGCTAGAGCTGAGTTTGTCAAAAACCTTACACTGCAACTCTCTTTAAAATTTGGATACATTTAGAGCAATCTATTTCCTGTGAATATTGAATCTGAGATGAGCTTTCCAGATACTTATAGGGACTTTTTATGTTATTCTTTGTCTTTGCCATGTGTTTTTAAAAAGTTTTTAACAATAATACATATTTAAAAGGCTTTTCTTTGGGCAGATCCCACGTTTTCATCTCCCCGACACTGTTTGGTTGTTTTAACTGCAGACATTTTAATGCAATTTAAAAAACTGATTAAATTATTAATGAATATCAGTTAAATTAAACTGATATTAATAAATATTAATTGATATTTTAATCTTAACTGAAAATTGATTTCATTTAGTTAAATTTATTTATTTTATTTATTCATTTAGGAAATGAATTAAATACTGAACTATAGACTCACTATTTATTTATTTAAGTCTTCTTAAACCCCTTAAATTAAAGACGGCCTTCCAGGTTGGGAATCAGTGTTCCAGAGTTACACTTTAGTCCAGTTTTAGTGATGCAGTTGTGTTGTTGTCTACTGGAAGACATTTTAGTCTGTTAATTCATTAATTTATTCATTTGTATGTTCCTTTTAACAAAAGCATCTGACCAAAGACAAACGTAAATATTTAACAGAGAAAGGAGGAGTTACTGAAGGATTATTTAGGTTCCATATGAAGCAACAGTTGTTATTAATATTGATGATTATGTAACATAGTGTACACCTAAAAACCCTGTAAATAAATAAAAGTGGTAAATTACACAGAGGAAGCTGAAACTCGCAGAAAGAGAAAACAGAGAGAGAGAAAAACAGTGGTGATTAATTCCAGTGTGACTTCACTTAAATGTGAAAACACTCTCCTCTGTGTGTGTGTGTGTGTGTGTGTGTGTGTGTGTGTGTGTGGGTGTGTGTTGTTGTCCTGACCCTGACTAAGTGATGGTGCTGTCAGCAGCTGTGTGTCACCATGGCAACGAGCCGGCCTGACCCCAGAGCAGTCGATATAATCCGATGACGGTCTGTCTCGGTGACAGTCTCCCCGCTGTTCTGTGTTTATCAGGTTAAAGTTGCGAACATGCGGCTGAATAAGCCGAGCTGAGCTCTCACTCTGACACGATGATGTGAAATGTGCCGATCAGCTGTTGTGTTTACGTCTTCTGTGAGGGTTCGAAAGGTTGATAAAAATCACAGAAACAAACTCAGATTCAGTTTCAAACAGGAAGCTGAAAACAGGGCTGTTTTTCACATGACGCTGTGAGGTCACATGATGCTGTGAAGTCACATGACGCTGTGAGGTCACATGATGCTGTGAGGTCACATGATGCTGTGAGGTCACATGACGCTGTGAGGTCACATGATGCTGTGAAGTCACATGACGCTGTGAGGTCACATGATGCTGTGAGGTCACATGACGCTGTGAGGTCACATGATGCTGTGAAGTCACATGACGCTGTGAGGTCACATGACGCTGTGAGGTCACATGATGCTGTGAGGTCACATGACGCTGTGAGGTCACAGGAACTGGCTCCCTCATGATGCAGCAGGAGCTACAAGAGCTGTTATTGCATCACATAACTCTGAGAAAGTTTTTAACCCACAATTCCTCTGTGAAATCGTTGACTACATCTCCCAGAAATCCCTCATACGTGGCTACTCCCACATATAAGGGGCTCGTCTTTCCATCATGGCTCCATAACACGCCTACGTGGCCTCGGATTGGAAATAATGGCGGCTGGTTTGGTGGCTGCAGTAGAAATAAAGCTGCTGATGTTTTGAACATCCATCGCCATGGTTACTGGGATGTTATCACCAGAGGAGAAGTCACATGACATCACTGAGTGGAAACACAGTCAGCTCGCAATTAAGTTTTTTCGACATTTCAAAAACGTCACTAAGTTTTGTGTAAATCTGCGACAGAAACCTGCCTATTGTGGAAGTTGTAATTTTACTGCAGTAAAGTATCTGATTACCTCCTCTGCCTCTGATATTTTGCATCGCTTTGAAGAAACATACTGAATGTTTTTGTGTTTTTTCAGTGTGAGAGTCGTGGAGAGCTGCTGGCGTCTCTGTCCTACCAGCCGGTGTCTCATCGTCTCAGCGTGGTCGTCCTGAAGGCTCGACACCTCCCTAAGATGGACATCACCGGCCTGTCAGCAAGTGAGTCCCCCAGCCGAGTTTCTCTAGTTTAAAGCTCAGTTTTTACTGTTTCTTTCGGCTTTTTCTTTGATTTACACTTGATTGACTCTTTTTCTTAACTTAGACTTTACTTTACTTCAGACAGCAAGCTTCAACATAAAACATAAAAAAAGTGTATTTGTTCAGGCAGGACACAGTTACTGTTTTTTTCACATTTCAGAGGAATTTCCTTTGATAACATGGACTCACCTGTTTCCTTCTTCATTGGTCACCCTACTGTGTGACACTTTTTATAGCAAAATGAAACCTACATTTTTGTAATATTACCACGTTTTTTTTCTCAAAATACTTCAACTTAATTCCAGAAATGTAAGAAGCATCAAGCTAGCTAGCTAGCATAGCTAGCTAGCTTGACCCACCGAGGTGGAGATGTACTCACAAACTTCTTGATGCTTCCTTGTTGACTGCTGGTGGAAATCCAGAAATACGCAAGTTGAAATTTGGAAATTCGCAAGTTGAAATCGCAACGACGAACGCAACGCAGTTACACACTCATCCTTCACACACACACGTGAGTGGCGTACCTCAGGTGGGTTTTGAACCCAAGGCTCCAGGTTGCTGGTCGGCGTCCTTCCCACTGGACCGTCTTTTCCAGCAGTTGAAGGCAAAGAGCCAGAGAGATGAAGAAGAAACTTCACCTTCATCAACATGAGATCAGACGGAAGAAAACATGATGTGGTCTCCTCTGGCTGAACCACATGTGGACTGAAACTTTCCTCACTCGGTTTTCTCCTCCAGTTAAAGCTTCAGCTTTAAGGCTTCAGCCCAAAGTCGTGTTCATGGATCACAGTCTGATTCTTCTGTGTGAGACTCAGACCAGGTCTCAGAGTCCAGACAGCTCAGCTGCTGCTGAAACAGGGATCAGATCTTCAAAAACATCTTTTTGTGGATGTACAAATGCAGTCTGTCCTGTTTGTAGAAGACGTTATATGTGTGGTTTAAGGGAGACAACAATCCTTCAAAAAGCTTTAATTCTTCAGTCAAATTCAGGGCTTCAACCCAAAGATGAGTTCCTGGATGATGTTTAATTCTTGTGTGTGAGACTCTTTCTGACAGCAGTTAAGAGAGGCGGTGCCTCACAGCGTAAAGGTTGTGGGTTCAACTCTCACTTGGCTCTGCTTTGTTTTTTCTCCAGTTATTTTTTATCAGGCCTCCATACATTTTCTCATTCAAAGAAAAATATGAATTAAATTAAATGTTTCATTCCCACAACTGAACCATTAGATGGAGACACACACCACGTGTTGGCATTGACACTGAGCGGGAGGCCTCCTGCGATTCCTCCCCAGTGTCATGAAAGTAAAGAAAGACGGATGGAAAAAGGCTTGCTTTATGTGACAAGATTATTGTCAGAAACCATTTTAGTTGGCTACAATAATTGAGGGGGCTGTCATGATTAACAGGTACTTCATTCAAAACCTCTCAAAAGCAACGATAGGATTGGCTCACATTAAAAGCCAGGAAAGGTAACGTTTTTGAGGTTTAAAAAAACCCTTAACTAGAGGAGATAACAAAGTGTATAAACTTTTTTCCTTTATTGTTTGGCCTAGAGGAGACTGCATCGTGTTTTTGTATATCTGACTTTAACCCAAAGTTGTGTTCATTGATCAGTGAGTTTGTTCTGTTCAGACAGCTCAAGTGTACAAAAGGAGTTTTATAATTTGAAGATTGTGTTCAACTCCCACAGGCAGTGGTTATTTTTATTTCTGCTGAGTAACTGTTTACTTTGTTTGGCTCATTTACAACAAGCTTTTCACAGTAAAAGGCACCTTCATGAAACACTCCCAACAGATGGAAAGCAACACCTTCATCAATTTACAGTTAATGGTGTTTAACAGTGCGATTTGAAGGCACAGCCTTCAGATTTTAAAGCTGATAAGGGGGTGCTGTTATTTACTGATTCAACGTTAAGTCCTACAAAGTGAAAACGTTACAGAATATCACAGACGAGAGCAAATCATCCTCCGGTCCCTCCGTCAGTCCTGGTGGTTTACGAAAGAACAACGATGATCAAATAAAATGATGCCGATCACACTAACCTAGTGCCAAATAACTAAATACGTAGTGAACAAAGATGTTTCTGTCTGCCTGCTGAGCTGTCTGGACTCTGAGATGTTAGCTGAGTCTCACACAGAAGAATTAGATTTTAACCCATAAATACAGCTTTGGGGTGAAGCCCTGAATTTGACTGAAAAAGTACCTTTGAGGGATTGTTTATCTCTCTCAAACCACACACATAAAATACATTAAAAACAGGAAAGATAGAATTGTCTCAAGAAAAAGAAACCGCTCTTAAAGGTTTTATTTATTTCTTTTTTAAAGGCCTAACAGGAGAAGAAAACGAAAACCAGTAGCAGAGGTCAGAGTTGAAACAATAACCTTGAGATAACTTAGCACTTTCAAAACCTCCTGACTCCCTTAAACTACACGTATAAAATCTATTTAAAACAAAAAAAAAAGTGTTTTCTCAGGAGGAGAAAGGACTCAGCTGGGATTTGAACACACAACCTTCAGGTTGTGAAGCTCTTCCTCTACTAGCTGAGCTGATTGAACTGTGAGGAACTTTCTGAGTTTTGCACTCAAGAATTAAACTTTCATCCATGAACACGACTTTGGGCCGAAGCCCTGAACTTGTTTAAGAAATGTATTTGTCAGCCTGAATCCACACATACTACATCCATTAAAAACAGGAAAGAGAATCTGCTGAAATTACAAATCAGAAAAAAATAAATAGCTACTTTAAAAAAAAAAACCTAAACTGGAAAAAAACAAAAATCAACAGTCACGATGGGATTTGAACCCAAAACCATTAGATTATGAAACTGTTTCTGTAGCAGCTGAGCTGTCTGGACGACTCACAGGTGAGTCATATTATCACAGGTGAGTCATATTATCACAGGTGAGTCATGTTATCACAGGTGAGTCATGTTATCACAGGTGAGTCATGTTATCACAGGTGAGTCATGTTTTCACAGGTGAGTCATGTTATCACAGGTGAAATCATGGAAAAATATTCATATTGCGGTTAGTTATTCATACACATTTATTCTCTTTTTGGTTACCAACCTTTTTGAAGTTCCTTTGACCAGCTGGTTACAGATTTGTTTGAATGAGATAATGGGACACAAAAATCACGATATCTGACGGATCTCCATATGACGACATGAAGATTTTATTGACACAGTAAACAGTTTAAAATTAAAGACACAGCTCTGTGTGTTAAATTTTAGTGTCATTGTGATTTATTGATTCATGTAAGTGAAGTTTGTGACGTCACAAATCAACTGTATTGCTTTCTTTCCTCCTCAGATCCGTACGTGAAGGTGAACGTCTTCTACGGACGAAAGCGCATCGCCAAGAAGAAGACCCACGTGAAGAAGTGCACGCTGAACCCGGTCTTCAACGAGTCCTTCATCTACGACATCCCGCCCGAGCTGCTGCCCGAGATCTCCGTGGAGTTCCTGGTGGTTGACTTCGACCGGACCACCAAGAACGAGGTGCTGGGCCGCCTGCTGCTCGGCCTCCACAGCCCCGCCCCCTCCGGAGCCTCCCACTGGAGGGAGGTCTGCGAAAACCCCCGCCGGCAGATCTCCAAATGGCACAACCTGAGCGAGTACTGAGGGAGCGCCGCCAAAAACCAGCTGACACCACCGACCGGCTGGGACTCCACCAGTGAACCCCACTGGGAAATAAAGACTCAGTGTACAGCACGCACACACACAAACACACACACAAAACACACACGCACACGAACAACACACACACACACACACACACGCACACACACTGTTGTGATGATAGTTAAACTCTCTCTCTCTCTCTCTCTCTCTCTCTGTTTCTCTCTTCCACCGCGACATTCGCAAGTCTAATAAAAATCCTGCAGTTCTTTAAAGAAAAGAAAACGAGCTGTTTTTAAAAGAGAAACCATGAGTCCATTTCTGACTGTCCTCATGTCTCCTGGCTGTCCGTGTGTGTCGACGGGGGGAAGGAATGCTCACATATCATTAAAAAATAACAAGAAAAAAAGATTCCCCTCTTGCTGTTGTTGTCATGCAGTTCATCGCATGTCTGTCCCAAGAGAAAAAAAAACGAAACGAAACGAATGAAGAGCTGCTGACTGATGACAGGAAGAAGATTTAAATACTCACTAACACTGCATTTAACTAATATATCCAAGTATAAATACTCCTCATTAGGACCAAATAAGAAACTGCTACAAACCTCCCACGTCTCGCTCCTGATACTCGACCACATGACAACGTATTTTCGGGGTCTGGTTTTAGTCGGCAGCATGCTCCCTGCCTCTCGAAGGTCACCTTCACTCCTCGCTCCTGCAGACTGATCCTGGAGGAGGAGGAGGACTCTCCGCGCATCGCCCTCATCTTAATGTGGATTTACAAACTGTGGTTGACATCGCCCCAACGAAGACGACTGAAGAGGATGTTGATAAATCAAGCAGACTGAGAGACGATGTAAAATACTTGTTTGTAACATGAATGATATTTTAATTTACAAAAAAAAACCCTCCAGATGCTCTGAAGGAAGCAGGAAGCAGCTGTGGCGGCTGATTTTGACCTGTTCTCATGACTTCTCAACCTCCTCATTGATACAGAAATCCAACGCCACGTTCGTTATCTCGAGATAATGAGCGGGTAAAATCCTCATATTTCACTTATTCATTTGTTGTCACGATCAAATCAAGTCGTCATCTCCAGATTTTGCTCTAATGGTGCGAGGTGTCCTCATACAGCTGTTTGTATGATATCATACGCATTAGTGTCCTTCAGGTGATGTAAGCAGAGCTGCAAACACCTGTCTCCGGGGGGAGGACACCTGTCTCCGGGGGGAGGACACCTGTCTCCGGGGGGAGGACACCTGTGTCCGAACTCAGCCGCTCAGGACCTTCTTTACTGCATCCTCTCCAAACACGTGGGTTATGCACAAATCAGTGGCTTCATCATTACGTGGGACATTTATGAATTTTGGAGCATTTTTGTAGGAAATAGTCATGCACTTCATGTTTTCATACAGTCAGTGCACGAGAACAGCCTGATTAAATCAAATATGGGTACTTTGTGTTTTCACAATATAAAGAAGTCCTAACTGGGTGTAAATATTGGCATCATTTTCTCAGGCTGCGTTCACCACGTCATTACTGCTGTAAGCAGACATAACTGAAACTGTTTCTAACAGATATGTAAAAACGAATTACACAAAAAATCACACTTATTCTCTTTGACACCCCCCCCCCCCCCCCCTCCCCTCCAAAATAAGAGACCTCCATCATCATGATTTTTTTCCCTGCAATTTCATAGATTGTCAAATTTGTTTTGATTTCATTCTGGGTGACATCAAAAGTGTCAGACACAACATTAACCCTGCAGAGTGTTTTTTCATGGATGTCCACCAGTTTTTTCAGCTGGTTGCCATGCCAACACTGGTTTCTGGCTGATGATCTGTACACGTGATGGATGAGTGAATACAGTTCAGGTTACAGCTTAATTCAAAATCATACTTTGAAACAAAAAAATAAGAGCTAGTGTTGCTTTTTATGTGTATTTCCTAAATAAGTTCACTCTTACAATGTTTGATTTTTATATTGAAATTGTGTAAAATTATTCACAGTTTCCAAACTTAACTTTGATTTGACGCTGCAGCGCCTCTGTTGATCCTAACAGGTGTAAAACACCGTCAGCAGCCACAGCTTCTCTTTGCTTCCTGTCTTTCTGTCTCTGTCTCCTTTTCTTTGTCCCCTGTCCTCTAAATAACTCGCGCTGGTTTGTGAAAGATTTTCTCCCTGTGAACATTCCCCTGCAGAGATGATTTGATGGGCCAGCTGGTGGCGCTGTTACAGCTGTTTTCAGTTCACCTGAGTGTGTTTTATATAAAGTGGATTATTTGTCAAAGTGAGGTTGACTTTGGTTTGTAAACTTGTCCTCCACTGAGTCACTTCTCTCCTGAAGCACATTTTTTAAGTTAATCCACCTTAAATCAGCTCATCAGGCCGACAGCTCGCTTTAATAACTCGTGTAAAACTAAACTTTGAACCGTGTGAAGAAGCCGCAGACAGCTCATAAAAAACAGCTTTTATTATCATCAGAGGAAGTTATGAAAAGTCCTCTCTGACGCTGCTGTGGGCTGACAGACTGACTGACTGTAGATTTGTACAGATATGAAGATGTTTGCTGGTTTCCTTTCCTGTCTGATGTCCTCGGAGCTTTAGTGTGTTTGAGCGCCCCCCTGCTGTAGACCTGGATGCTAACCTCTGTGTTAGGTTTGTTAACACTAATTGGACGTGCAAATAAAAAAAAATACAAGTTAGCCATGAACGCCTCGTCTGATGCCTCATTTGTTTAATAATAATGTATTTTTTTTTTTCTGTCTGTGTCTCCCCTGTCTGTCTGGAGAAGTAATATATAATACTTTTCATTTATTGCATGTACATTTGTGTTTTTTTTTTTTATGAGTTCCTGCAGATCCTTAAAAAGTCTTAAAAGTAATTGACTTGATTCATCTAAAAATAAGGCTTTAATTGGTATTAATATGTCTTAAAGCTATCTTTCAGAAGTCTTTAAAAAGTTAAAACACGGGAAGTAGGCTTTTATTAATTGATTTTCTGACATTGTATAGTTAAAACTTCAAATAATGGGTCGCAGCTGTTTTGTTTGTTTTTTTTTTACAATTTTGGCTCAAATTGGCCTTAAATCCCATTTTCCCATGGCATTTAAAACATCTAAGAGTCCTAAATGTAACAATGAGAGTAATTATTATTTAAAAAATAAATAAATAAATAAAATAAAATAATATGTATATATATATATATATATATATATATATATATATATATATATATATATATATATATATATATATATATATTATATATTATATATATATATATAAATTATTATTAAATTATTAATATAAAAATGATTGCTAGTTTCCTTCATAAATGGCTAATTAATCTTTCAAAAGTCTTTAATGGGAAATAGGCCGTTATCACAGATTTTTCTTTGTACAATTTTGGTTAAATATGGTCTTATTTTTTTTTGTTTTTGTCTGAAATTTAAAAAGCCTGAGAAACGTCTAACTGATGAAATTCGGAAATAAATAATAATAAAGTAAAAATTAATAATTATAAAATAAGTGATGGTGCCTTTCATAAGCTGATAATTTGTCACTATTGTTTTTATTTTTGTTTCCATCACAAGTTAGAAAAACAGTATTTTTATTCTTTTATTTTATTTTTTTATGTATTTATTTTTTGTCACATTGTGAAGATGAAACTGTCAAACATTAAATAACTGCTTATGTTTAGTTTTCTAATTTTTTAAATTTTGTGTTTTTGAATTATCTTATTTTGATTCCTCTGTAGCCCCGCCCAGGAATTCATTTTTCCCGCCTCCGACTGTACGTAAGCGCACGCGCACCTGGGAGTGACGTCAGACGCACGTACAGCCGTCCTGCTCTAGCTAGCTAGTTTGTTGTATTTTTCACCAAGAAAATAAAAAGTAAAATAACGAACGGGGACATGTTTTGCTTTCTTTGTGGATTTAACGTCAGTTTGTCGAAGATGGAGGAAGTCTGCGGAGCCGTTTTTATTCCTCAAACACGGAGACCAGCAGGTGAGTCCGTCTAATTAACGGTTAAATTAGCTTAAACGGCCGACGAACAACCACCGGAATAGTTAGCTAAATAAACGTCGGTTGTTCGGTCGGCAGCTGCACGTGTTTCAGGTGAGTTTGGTTTTTTCTGTGAGAGCGACATTAAAGATTGTCTCTACACATAAATAACCCATCTTAACCCTTTAAAATCCGGTTCGTCATCAGTTTTCTTGTGTTTTTTCCACAAGCAGTTTAACCCTCAGAAAGCAGGCAAAGCGCAACCAGCCATGACATTTTCCACAAACTGCAAGAAATTAGTAAAAAGGAAATAAAGAAAATGAACCGTAATTTTTTTTAAGGGGTGAGAATTATTAGAAAATCAGCAAAAACTAGGAAAGAATATTTAGGAAACTTTATTTATAATCGTTAAAATTATAGAATTAAAATTAAGTCATAAAAAACTTTTTTTAATTTGCATTTTAATCTGCAATTTTTCATATTGTTTCCCTTTTTTTTTATCTTCAGGTAATTTTCTTGTAACCTTTTTCCTAATATTGAGCTACTTTTTAGGCCATGTGTTGAGTTTCTCATTGCCTCTCTCCATATTTGTGAGAGAAATCACACTAATTTGCTTTGTTTTCAAAGGGTTAATCACGATGGACAGGTGACAGAAAACTGTATCTAGCAGTGGAAGAGTAAGATGCCCCCCTTAGATATAAAGTCAGTTTACTGTAAAAGTTAAAATTTGATATGATTTCAGCATGTGTAGTATATTGATACATAAACCAACACACTGTTGGGTTAAAATAAAAAAGTGGTAATGCAGCCATCGTTTTCAGCTAAATGCTAGAAAGTTAAAAACTAATAACCAAGCTGTTGAAACTACAATACCAAACTGTTAATATGTGCATTTAAGAGCTATATAAAGCCACAAATGACTATATATTAGGTAGTCTAACTAAATAATTTTAACTCACTAATATCAGTTTAAGCAAATATAAATAAAATGCACAAAATAAAATATTTTCTTATTATTTGTGTACTAGTCTAATCACTTTCACTAATCAGCTTTTGCTGCAGTCACAAAGTAAACAGACTTGTTTAGTGTGGTGGCAATGACAGTAACCCCAAGGGACAGGAGTTCTTTTTATTAAAAACACAAAATGCCAACCAATAACACATGATACATTTCATTTAAATGGTGTGTCATTTGTGTTAAGGTTATTATTTAGTCAATATTGAGTTCAAAATTAAGCAGGGTTGAATGTCCAAAAGCAATAACACACAAAAGAGATAGTATAGTTGAAGAATCACCGTATAAGTACATGAGGATTTTGGTGTCACACATTTCTTTGATCTGAGACTAAAACCCTCAAGTTATCTGCACCAGCTTTTACTTTGAAAGTCAAGCCCCAAATCAGGACCAAGGAGTCTTTAAGTCCATACGACAGTCTGTACTCGTCAGTAGATACATTTGCTGTTGTTTTGAGCCTGAATAAGATTTTTAGTTAAATAATAATAAGAATTGAATGAGTTTCCATGTCAGTGAGGCTGCAGAGGTTTAACTTCTCTTCTCTGTTGTGTAAAAACCAAAATCCAGCATGTTAAAATGTGAGTCACATGAAGGTTTCTCACAAACTCTCAGACACTGATCCCTTCATGATCAGGACTCTGTGGTGTTACGGTTGACTCCGTCCTCCGGCTCCGAGAGGAAAAGCTCCACGCCGGTGATGTCACAGGAAACCTCTGAGAAAAGATCGATTTTAACTGATTCGCTCCTAATGAGCGAAACAAACCTCAACAAGCGACATGTTGTGTGTTTAAGTGTTGACATCATGCAAAAACTGACTCACAGCAGATCCCAAAAACTTTGTTTTGAAATGAGGTGTCTTTTTAAATATTTTGCTCTTTCTCTGGCATTACAGTCAAACCGAAAAATCGATCAGAGAAATTCAGGAATCATCTCTGCATGATCTGAGTTCTGAGAGGGAGCGTCTGTGTTCCTGTGAAAATAACTTTATTAGGATTTCCTGAAATGCGATTCCAGGAATCTACAGTCATTATTTAAATTATTGATCATCAGACAGCACAGATTTCTGTGAATCTCTCATTAACGGGACTTTACAATAACCACTCTGTTCACCATCTCTGGATTAGTTTCCTGCAATCATGTCACATCAGAGTTATGGGAATTTTTAGTCTCTGACATCAACATCAAGTTATAATTACAGTTCCCTGAAATATATAGACAAATAATAATCATAAACTGTATTTGTATAGCACCTTTCATACAAGAAATGCAGGCTGAAGTGCTTTACAAAAAGAAATGACATGCACCAAGTGCTTCACATGAAAAGACATAATCAATCCTGCATGTTAAAATGAGATCAGGATAAAATAAACAGATTCATTTTCACACGCATAAAAACACTTGATAATAGCAGTAAAAGTAAGATAAAAATAAAATAATGCATTAATTTAGATGGAAAATAAAACCCATTGAGATTATGTTGATAAAATAAAGCTAAAAATTGTTATAAAATGCATAAAATTAAGGAAAATACAACATTTTAAAGATGTGCAGCAGTGCGCATGTGTGAAATGCAAAGCAGTAAACATGGATGTTCCTCACACAGCCAAGTTGCAGTTTAATGTGAGGAGATGTTTAATTATCAGTATTTTAATCCTCACTCAGATCAACTCTGCAGTCAAAACCACGTGTGGATGAATTCATCACATGCCGCCCAGTCGCCAGATTTAACGGGAAGTTCACCGCAAAATAAAAGTGTAGACGTTATCTACTCCCCCTCATCCCGACGGAGAGTCAGGTGAAGGTTCACCTTTAAAAAAAACAGCACTTTTACTGCAGCTCATCACAACAAAGAGACACACACACACACACACACACACACACACGTGTACAGAGCTGTATTACATTTACACATTTTGAAAATGACATTTGGTACAGCCCTTTATTTTAGACATGGATGTCACAGGAAGTGTTATTTATTTTTTTATGTTATTTTTTCATAATGCTCAGCCTGTGTGTGTGTGTGTGTGTGCGTGTGAGAGTGTGTGAGTGAGTGTGTGTGTGTGTGTGTGAGTGTCGTGTGAGAGTGAGTGAGTGTGTGTGAGTGTCTGAGTGAGTGTGAGTGTGTGTGTGAGTGTGTGTGTGAGTGTGTGAGTGAGTGTGTGTTTGTGTGCGCGCTGAATGACTTCATTGAGTATCTGTTAATTGATTGGTCGCTCACAGAATCAAACAGCAGACGTCTGATCATTTTCCTGTCAGTGATGTCACAGCGCGCTCCGTCCAATCAGGTCGCTTATTTCATCCTCAAAAAGTGTCTGGACTCTGTACGAGCAGGTCACTCAGTCAGAGTCTTCATCATCATCATCATCATCACTCAGCCTGTCTAATGGGGTAAGACCCGATTTCACTCTGAAACTATTTACTCATATTTATTCATCACAGAATGATTTTGATAATTAAGTCAGTTTAGTTAACAGAAACTAAGAAAAAACTTTTAAACTCTTTTAGACTAAACGAGACATTTAGGAAATAGTGTTTTTTTTCTGATTTTTATTTAGAAACATAATAATCAAATATGACAATCTGATGATTGTTTATAACTGTGTAGTCATACAAAAATGTTTTTCAAAGAAGTAAATAAATAATAATAAGTAATAAATCTGAAAAAAAAGGTTATTTCAACTTTAAAGGACTTCTGAAAGACAGTTTTAAAATGTAAAATATTGTTTTTTTTTTAAAAAAAAGCAAATTAATCTGCAAACTTTTCTCATTTCAATAAGTGTTAAAATTCATGAATATCCAGAAAAATTATGAATAATAATTTTTGCTTTCAATTATTTTGAGATTTTAGTATTTTTGGATTAGACTGTCATATTTTAATATGAGTGTGCGTTTGTTTTTTTTGAATAGTTTTTAGTCTTAGTTTTAGTTTAGCAGTGAGACTGCGAGGTGTTTTCCGTTCAGGCTTTAGGGTGTGGCTTTGATAATCTCACTCTGGAACTCTCTCTGCTTTTTACCGTTTTATCGGTTGTGTAAATTAACAAACACGCAGATTAACAATTTACAGAGTTTAATATCTGAGTGGATTTTAACAGATTTTGTCACTTTAAAACATGATGATATCAGTTTTTAGTGTTTCAGTTATTAAAACGTTTCAGGTTTTGCATGTTTCCCTTAATTTTAGATGAATTTCAAATAATTCCTCTCAGTTTTGGACCCTAATATTTGAAATATTTCCTTTGACTGTCAGTAAAACAGCAGAATGGGATTAAACTGAACCTTTTACACAGAAGTCTTCTTCATCTGGAGTCTGCACGTTTGTTTGCATCAATGTGAAAGTCTCAAATGTTAAAACAGATGAAATCAGAATTATTAAGGTTTTTTTGATGCTTTGAATAAAACTGATAAACATGGCAACACTGGAGCCCAACATGAGGGCGGGGACCCCTTCAGAGGTTACGAGACCATTCACACAAAACGTATACACAAAATTACATTTATTGTGCCAAAAGTTTCTCTTTTGTTTGTTGCAGATTAGATTCACAGTTTCAGACTAAAATGAGTCCTGTAGATCAGCTGATGTCACATGTAGGTGGTTCAGCTTATTATTTATATACATTTTTATTATTTAATTTACATATTCAACACTAAACAAAATGGTGATGAGGGACTGTTGATATACATGGAGGGGAGGGGTGGTGCACAAAGGGGGAGGCATGTCAAATTATGTTTTAAAAAGCATGGGAGGGACTTAAGTTTGTATTTTGGCTCAGGGGAGGGAGATACAACTTTAAATAGCTGCATTTGTTTTCATGCCAGTTTTTTGAAGAAAACCTGCCTTCCAAACCCGCTGGCATGTTTTCTTAAAATTTGGTCACTTCATTATTATTTATTATTTTTCCAAGAAAATATTGGGATAATTTTTATTATATTATTATATTTATATATTATTATTTAGATATATTTTTATATTTTATATGTTTTTTTTTTTATTTTATATATATATATATATATATATATATATATATATATATATATATATATATATTTTATTAATAAAAAAAAATAAAATTAATTTAAAAAAAACGAAACTAAAACTGGATTTTCAATTTTTTGACAGTCCTTGAAAACATCCTGTGCTTTTTATTAGAAAACAAAGACCAAATCTAAAATATTGATTTTTCTGCACAAGTGAGAAAAATCTTTTTTTTTCAACTCCAGGATTTTGTCTTTACTTTTATATTTCAAACATCAGAGTTTTTAAAATCTGAAACTAGAGTTGCAAATTGAAAGCACTTTCCTCTGTTGATTATTGATAAAATTAACAATTAATTTTTATTTGAAAAAAATTAAAAACTTTGCTAATTTCAAACAATACCAGATGTGTTTTTTCCTCAATCAAAGCTCACAGCGACATATCGCAGACAGCATTACGCAGCCTATCGACTAAATTTCACGTTTGATTAAATTCTTGATGACTAATTGATCAATTGTCTGTTAGTTATCATCTGTATTAAGAAGTTATTTATGGTGGAGGGAGGGTGATGCATTTTACCCAGAATGCAAAAGACATTAATCACAGGTGCTTCTTGGACTCAGAAGGGAACCTGTTTTGGTGCTTTATGGCTACAGTTCAAATAAAAACTTGTTTTCCCGCTCATCATCTCATGACTGAGAAACTGATCACTGATCAGATCTTTCTTCTCACAGTGTAAACAAAGTGGGAGGTGACCGTGATATAACGGCACATGTTTGTGATGTGATTTATGTATTTATTTGAAGAGGCCTTCGTAGCGGCTAATTTAAAGTGATGAGAGCAGATAATTGTCAGTGCGTGCCGCCGTCACGATGTCGGGCGCTGAATGAGCGTTCTGTGTCGGCGATGAAGTGATTTTCATGCTGGTTTGATGCGAACAGTCGAGATCTTTGTGGAGGTTCAGCAGCTGACTGCCTCATGCTGAAGTCTGCTCTGTTTGTTCCTCTCAGACTCGGTGAAGGAGAAATGTCACAGCATCAGCATCATGAGGTGACTTCTAATCCCATCACCTCCTCCTCCTCCTCCTCCTCATCCTTTTTCTCATTCTCCTCCTCCTCTTCTGACTTTTTTCAACATACGTCACTCTTTTAGGACGCACTTTACTACTTTCTTCTTCCTCGGTGAAGGAGGAACGTCAGCGTCATTATGAGGTGACGTCTCCTCCTTCCTCATCTCCATTTTCCTCTCCTTCTCTTCTTCCTCTTGTCTCTTTTTATCCTTTCTTCCTCCTACTTCTTCCTCTTCTCCCTTTTCTTCTCCTTCTGCTCCTCCTCCTCCTCGTTCCTCTTCTCCTTCTTCAGTAAAGGGAAATGTCAGCGTAAACATAACAAAGTGACTTCTCCTCTTCCTCTTCTTCCTCCTCTTCTGTTTGTTCTTAACCTTTTCTACTTCTTCTCCTCCTTCTTTGTCTTTTTCTACTTCTTTTTCCTGTCCTCCTTCACCCTTTTCTCCTTCCTCCTCCTCTCCTCCTCCTCCTCCTCCTCCTCCTCTCCTGTCCTGTCCTTCTCCTTGTACTTCTTCTTGCTGTCCTCCTACAACTTCTTCATCTTCATTTTCTTCTTCTCCTTCCTCCTCTTCTTATCCTTTATGTTCTCCATCATCTTCCTCCTCTTCCTCCTCCTCCTCCTCACCCTCACGTAGTGATGTCCCTGTTTTTTTCAGATGAGTGCCGTCCTCCGAGCCTCCAGTCTTCCTCTGGTTCGCTCTGCGCTGCAGCAGATGACCTCGGCGTACTTGGAGGTCAAAGGTCGTTACCCTCTGCTGCGTCTGATGGGAGGAGTCGCCGAGGTCGGAGTACGCAGCGTCTCCCAAGTCGCCATGACGCAAGCCACGCCGCTTCTGCAGAGTCTGGAGCCGCAGAGTACGTGTAAAATACTGCGAGTAATACTAATACTACTACTGTCAGTGTAATAGTACCACTAATACTTCACTGTCTGTCTGCAGTTGAAGTCGCCAACAGTTTTGCTCTCGTTGGTCTCGACCGTCTGGAGAAAAACTTCCCCATCCTGAACCAGTCCACAGACGAGGTCTGAGCCGCAAACTTTTATCACTCAACAGCAAGTCAACAAACATCAGTTTCTTTGTTTCTTTGAATCTTTGTCTCTTTGAATCTTTGTCTCTTTGTTTCTTTTACCCCTCTGTACTGGAGACAGTCAAGGCTGGACGTTTTACGTCGGTCTGAATGTGTACCTGTCTCACTCTCGTAAACGCCTTGAGACAGTCCTCCACGTTCACTTGGATTTAACAGTGAAAAAATTAGATTTTGGGGGTCAAAGGTCACCGTGACCTCGTCTGTCATTTTTGTGAACACGATGTCTCATGAACACAGTGATTCTAGTCTGGTGGTCAAAAGGTCAAAGTTTACCGTGACCATGTGACCATCGCACTCTCCTGAAACAATATCACAACAAGTCCTTGAGGGAGTTGACTCAACTTCTCCAAACGTCCACGAGGACTCAGAGTCGACCTGATCTGAACTGAGTATTTAAAGGTCAAGGTCACTGAGACCTCATAACACGTAATTCAACTATTACTTAATAATTCACTCGTTAATTATAACAACATTTTACACAGTGATATAATAATAAGATAAAATGAAGACATTTTACATCCAAAAGGTCAAAGGTTGATTGAACAAAACACATTTTCCTTCTTCTTTAATGATTTTTGGATCCAGATTGATGAATTGACAGATTAATCAATAATGAAAGCAGAGAGTTAATATCACTGAACCTGAAAACATGGTGCCTTATTGACTGGATTGTGCGTTGAGGGTGTGTGGAGCGTCCTCGTTAATCAGGTGTTGTCCCCTCGTCCTCAGGTCATGGGACACCTGAAGGACGCCTTCTTCCTGACGCTGGACGACGTGCAGCTGTGGGTGGTGGACGGGATGGACGGCGCTCTGGATCAGCTGGAGCGGCTGTCCGACTCCGCTGTGGCGGCCATGCGCCTGCTGCAGGACACTCAGGTGGGCCGAGCCGCCACGTCTGGGCTGGACGACGTGCTGAGCCGTCTGGAGGACGCCACCGCCTACTACCTGCCCCTCCCGCCCACGCTGCGTGAGTACAGGGGCATCCTGGGTAACTGTGGGTTAGGTTTTTTTTAGAATAAGTCTGAAATGTTTGTCTGATCAGGGGTCCCACAGTCATGGAAAACTGGGAAAAGTCATGGAATTTCACAATCACATTTTCCAGGCCTGGATGTTGGACATAGTCACAATTCTTGAAAGTTTTGGAAAAGTAATTTAATTTTCTTTTGTATGATTAAATTGTAACGATAATCTTCGGGAATAATTACCGTAATGTGACTTAAGAGCAAATATCGTTTCTGTTGGCCGAGCGTAGCTCTAATTTGTGTCCTTGTGTGAAAACGTTTTTACCATCGTGTGTTTCTTCATTTTCGCCCGCGTTCTGTCTCTCTTCATGTCTGCCAGTTAGCCGAAATTACATTTAAATAGAATTTGAATCACATATTTGTTAGAAAGCATGGGGCAGGATTTGTTTTTTTCCGGTTCAGTTCTTGAAAAGTCACAGGACAGTTCTGAAATTTTGTCCATAAAAAGGTTTGGGAACCCTTTCTGATGTCTTTGAGTCCAGTTTCAGACTGCAGACTGAGCTCGGAGACGTCTTTCGTGACGTTTCTCTTCCATCAGCTTGTTTCAGTGAGTCTTGAGTGTCATGAAGTGCAGAGAAGCAGCAGAGGGAGCTCAGAGTCTGTTTTCTGTTCACGGAGCAGCAGAGCAGACTGCTGCCTGTTTCAGGACATTTACCGACTGACTGATTAACTGCAGCACGTCTGTGATCTTTAAATATATTGATGACTGCGTTATCTGTCGCACTGACACATTTAATGACCTGACCCGCAGCAGCAGTGAGCTCATTCAGGAGCTGGGTGGGAACATCTGATGATGATGATGTCTGATTATGAACGTGTTGGTGAAGCCTAACTTATAATGAAGGTTACGCAGCGTATTGGGTCCAAATTGACTCTGACGTGCCTGCTGTCTGTCAGGTCGGGAGTGGGAGATGAGGGTGCAGGAGTACGAGGATGAAGACGAGGACGCGGATGAGCCCAGTCTGTGGACGAGGGTCCGCAGCCTCCTGCTGAGTCTGTACCTGCAGCTTTATCACCGCATGAACAAGATCAGAGAGCAGCTGCAGAGAGCCGTCAGGACGATGGGAGACGCTGCAGACAAGGTGACAGTCAAATACTGCTTTAGTTCTTCTACTGTCACAGGTTCAGACACATAGATATGTATTTATTTGTTTTTTTTTTTTTTTTGTTCAGTGACAACGTGCATTTACAGACAGATGAAAAACTAAAAGTCTCTGAGTTTCAGGCAGATTTTTTTTCCTGGTGATTCTTGCAGGGAAATGTGCATATGCATGTTTTTGTGCAAACTGATCCACCAAAATATTCCACTGCCTTTGCGGCAACTAAACCTCTGCAAATGAGAGAAAAAGATGGCGTGCAATCTGTGTCATTTGCATGCATGTAAATACGGAAATATTAAAAATTCAAAAATAGCCCCCTTCTATGAGAATAAGCCCCCTTGCAAATAAAGTCTAATCCACAGAGATCAGCACTAATTGCCACAAGCAGTTATTTAACACCTCTAAGACTCGTTTGTTAAAAAAGGCACAGTTTCTCCTTCAAAGTTCGTCATCTTTGAATGATACTGAATTGATATTGAGTGATGTTTTGGGCCTAACCTACAGTCAGAGGGGGAATCAAATGGGTCGTGAGCTTTTTTGGATTCTGAAATGAAACAGGTGTGATGGAGCTCAGGATTCATCCATGAAGGTTTCCTTATTACAAACAGTTTCAGCGTAAAATGAGTTCTTAAATAATGATGATCAGAGCTGCTGCCAAACATGAATGATCCCAGTCAGGGGCCCATTATGAGACACAGATATGCAAAGGGCCCCACCACCTCTTATGCGTAAGAGCAAGACGCACACACTTAATGGTGGTTTGGTGTTTTTTTAAGTCATTGTGTGTCTTTTTTGTCATTTTAGGTCTTTATAAGGTCATTTTTGTAGTTACTTTGTGTGTTTTAGCAGTTCTTTTGCATCTCCTTGTGGTCATGTTGTGTCTCTTCCTGGTCGAGGAGTTAATTTCAGTGACGTGATGCAGGTGAAGGCCCTGGGGGCCCCTGACACTCTGGGCCCCTGGGTGTGTGCCCAGTAGGCCCATTCTGTAATCCATCCATGATCCCAGCATCGTCTTTGTAGATATGAGATAAAAACTGAAACTTTTTGTCTTTGTGTCTTTTCTGTTGGGCTTCAAAGATGCAGATGAACGTTTTCAGAGCAGAAGATTAACATTTAATTTCCCCGTTTATTAATAATTTCGGAGTCCTTTTTGTCCTCGGCTCAGCTCGACGTTCAGTTTTAGGTCCGAGATTATCATCAGTGTCAGTGTGACGCAGCTGTTTATACAACAAACCCAACGTTTCTGCCATTTCAATCGTGATAAACATCTGAGAACAAACAACTGTGTGTGTTCATGGCGGCGGCTACGTGACCAGGCGCATGAGCGTCTCGTCGTCGTGAACACACACAGAAATCTTTGATTGATTACACTCGTAATGAAATTAATAAGCAGCAGAGTTTGTCTTTACAACAAGATTCTGAGGAAATCACAAAAAATGCTTGAAAACATTTGAATATATGAAATATTAAACGCAAACAGCAGCTTAAAAAGTCTGTTTGTACGACGTCACTGCTGTCAGACACAAACTTCAAATTTACACAGATGTTAATATTCTGTTTATTTTCATATTAAATGATGTGTGTGTTTGATAAACAGCAGAGCTAACACACACACACACACACACACACACACACACACACACACACACACACTCAGGGCGATAAGAAGCTCCATTACAGATAAGCGTTTCCTCTGCAGAGATCTGACTCTGTGTACGTGCTGCATGATGCGTCTGAAAACTGTTTTTATTTACTTTCTGTCTTCATGAAGACTCGGCTTCTGTGTTCGTCTGTGGTGGAGGAAGTATTCAGATCCTTTACTGCAGTAAAAGTACTTATTCTGCACTGTGAAAATAATCCACTACAGGTAAAAGTCCTGCATTCAAAACCTGACTGAAGTAAATTATGTAAGATCAGCAAAATGTACTGAAAGTAGGTGAAGTAAAAGTAGACATTGTGGAGTAAAATGTTCCCTGATGTTTTCCTATTATAGATGATGTTTTTGGATTAAAATCCCTCCTGTATTAATGTTGGCAAACTGGCTTTTTTATTTAAAAAAATGGGAAGAAGGTGATGAGCATCCTGAGATGAAATGACTCAGAAATTAGCAAGAAGGTAGAAAAATGTAAATGTAAAATACCTGAAATCAGGAAAAAAACAGGAAATGACCTGAAAAACTGCTTAAAAGTTGTAATAATTCTGGACAACGATTTCAGTTTTTATTTTTAATCATTATAAATTTCCTCTTTCCTTTGCCTTTTTCCCGTGATTGTGAAAGAATTCAAACCCGATTTGCTGATTTTTCAAAGTTTCAGATACTCGTGAAATTCTAGTTTAAGGTTCATTTATTTTCGTCTCCTTTAACCCTTTTGCCCTGAGCCAGAAATTAGCAAAAAAAATCATTTTAAAAAATCACCTGAAAATAAGCAAAAGACAATAAAACCAAAAAGGAAATAACAGGGAAAAATACTTTAAAAATTATGATTCAATGAGAGAATTTTAAGTATAGATTTAATTTAATAATAATTTTAAATGTATAATTATGTTAATTAGAAATATATATTTTAGTTGAGAGATTTTTCGCTACTTTTTAAATTTTTTTATTCCAAATTGCGGGACATTTCTTGCAAAGTTACTCATTCGTCTTTTTCAACATGGTTTAGGTTTAAATACTCTTGACAGACGTCTGAACGCAGCACAATAAAAGTCATGTCAATCCAGGTTTCAAAGGGTTAAAAGACTCAATCATCTTTAAATAATCACATTTCTGAATTATATTTAATAATATTTGATATTATAGTTACACAGAGATCGTGGTGGCGTCATCAGAGCCGATCAGCCGCCTCATTAGGCCTGTCGCTGCGTGTCTCTGCATGTGTTGCCCTGGTAACGCCCTCACGTGTTGTTCTGCACGTTTGTTCTGAGGTCACGACCCTTCGTCTCCGTCTGACCCAAAAACCCGATGAGACCCCGCAGAGTTTCTGTTCTCTGGAACCAGCCAGCAGGAAACAGCCAGACTGATCTCGCCGCTGGTTTCATTCTCCTCGTAATGTTTCTGTGTTTGGCTGATTAATGTTGTTTCTTCTGTCCGAAAACATTTAGATCAAATCTGCTCCGAACATTCATCATCATCATCATCATCATCATCATCATCATCATCATCATCATCACCTTCATCATCATCATTATTAAATTATCTGCCGGTGGTTAAAATCGGAGAAACTACCCGTCAGGCGTTCTTAAAATGTCCTCATATTTGCCAAGAACTAAAACCAGTGCTCCCAGTTTAACTCAGTAAAATGACTATTAGGCAAATGTAAATAAACGTCATCGTGATGTGTTCAAATGTAATGAAAAAGAAAATTTGCTTTTTGGTGAGAAAAAGAATAATTCAGCTGTTTTTCCAGCAATATAAAAGAAACAAAAGTCACTTTTTAAACCATAAAAGCAAAACCAGGTCTGTTAAAAACGTGTCGTCGCCTCGTCTTTCCACCAAAGAGGACTCTCCGTAATGGTCTTAATATAAATACAAATCTGTGGTCTTACCTCAGTCCTGTGAAAGTTATTGACTCTCAGCAGGAGGAAGTTTATAAAAACCGTTATCGTTCTCAGACATCTGCAGTTTAACGTTTTAGGGACCTCAGGTGGCCGTTAGAGGAACTGCAGTTTTTGTCACTTTCGGGTCGGCTTCACTTTTCAGCCTCGGAGGTCGTCGCTTTGTATCAGAACACTTAAGTAACCTGAGAGGTTAGAAAATGAGATTAAAACCGAAAACATCGAGTCATAATTCTGTCATAATCCTGGATGTGTTGAGCCTGTTTTTCTGTCGCTGAGGCGTTTCCATCAGTTTGATTTATTGATTTTTTTATTGATTATTGGTTTCACATAAATCTTCAAACAGCAGTTATTTTAACAAATATTTTTATTGCTGTTCCTAAAAGTAGGATCTAAAAGGAGGGCTCAGTGTTCCTGACCCAGCCCCCGTCCTGCAGTGTGTCCGTCCTCATGGCGTGACGTGCCGCTCGTCCTCACGTGTCACCGTCCTGACCTCTGGTTCTGCTGGGAAACTGTAGAAGCTGCCAGCTGGACTCTGACACGCTCTCAGATCCCGTTTGGATCAGACGCACAACAACAAAATGTTTACTGCTGACGTCGAGCAAACGGTCTGTTCAGACAGACGGGGCTGACCTCTGACCTCTGACCCTGTCTGAGGTCACAGCAGAAGAGACGCTTCTCTTCGTGAGAGGTTCCTCTGATGTTCTCCTCAGTTACAGTCTTGTTCCCATTGTTTTTTCCACCATGTTCCCTTCATGATCTTGTGTAGTTTCGTGTTCCTGTCGTGTTCCCATCAGGCTCCTGCAGATACTTTGTTTCCTGTAGCTGCTTCACAATAAAAGCTCTGTGTGAAGCTGAATATTTGTGGCCTGTGTCCACTGTGGCGCCGGCGTCTTTTTTCAGTAGTTGTCATAGACTGTCCGCTACGCTGAAGTGAGGTTAAAATATCTGACATACGGCTGATGGTGATGTCATTGAGAGCCAAACCTGAGCAGCAGCGTAATCCGCGGTGGGAGAGTTCCCGCCAAAAAAGTGTTTTTAACTAAATGTTCAGAAAACAGAAAAGTTTTGTTTAAACTGTGAAGATAATAACAATAAGCACCAACACTGACAATAAACTGACAGTTCCCTGTGTTTTACATGTGCTGAGGGTTTGGTTCAGAGGGGCCACAGGGGGCCACAGGGGGCCACAGGGGGCCACAGGGGCCTCTCTCTGGCCCTGGTTGGTGTGTGGCGGCTGCTGACCTCCTCTGTTCCCTGCAGGTGGGCCTGAGTGGCGTCCTGGACCTGGTCGGTGAGCTGCTGGACTACCTGCAGCGCCTCCTGGTGGCGCTGGTGTACCGCGCAGAGAATCTCAAAGAGCTGACGGTGGGCGGAGTCAGAAACCAGGCCGTCATGCTGGCCGAGCTGCGTCCCATCCGTCAGGTCAGAGAGCTGCCGGTTCAGATCCAGCAGCTGCTCGGAGACCTGCAGGAACTCACCAAGCTCCTCCTGCAGCTGGTGATCAACGCCACGCCGCTCTATAACATGGTGAGTCTCACCTGAGACACACCTGAGACACACTCACACACACACACACACACACACACACACCTGCGACACACCTGCCATCAGAGGGCTGCACCCTGGAACCAGTTCAACAGAGCCGGACTCTCTTTGACTGAGCTGCTAACGCTAACAATGTTAGCCGGAGACTTTAAGTTTGCAGAAAAAACATCGACACTTCCTGTTTTAGACAAGCCAGGCCCTTCACAATAAAAGCACCATGGCTCCCTCTCTGATTGAATTAATTTATAGCAATACTTTTTAAATTTCAATATAAAAGTACTTCATTACACGTAATTTTACAGCCCTGCATGAACCTGATCAAATCAGTCTTTGCGTCTATAAGGAGTCAAAATAAATTCCAGCTTGTGTAAAATCGTCATTAATTTTGTAAAATCATTTATCGTTGATGCGTGAAGAAGTCTTTTTGTGAACGACACGTTCGCCGACCTTCGTGATCGCTGTTATAAATAATCTGAACTGTGTTTCCAGCTGCAGCAGCCGTCTGCTCAGGAGGTCGAGGACTTCCTGAACCAGGAGGACTTCACCGCAGAGACTTCGTCTCGCCGCAGCTCCGCCAACAGTCTCTTCCTGAAGGCCATGGACGGACGCCCTCGCCGCCGCCGCAGTCTGTACTCCCGTGCCGCCAGGGGCTCCTCGGGCTCTGCGGGCCCCCAGAGCCCCCCTGGCCCTCAGAGTCCCGACCCCTCCAACGGCCCCCGCCGCCGCTCCAGCCTGAAGGACGTCCCGGCCCTGGAGGTGGAGGGCCTGCAGATCCCTTCCGAGGGCTTTGCGCACCGTCGTCCGTCCGCCACCGACCTGCTGCTCGCGCCGCTCAAACAATTCGTCTCTCAGAGCCAGAAGGCCTTCGAGTACCTGAGTCCCAACTCCCCCGAAAACGCCACCAACGGCACCAACGGCACGGGAACGGACGACTCTTAAACACCACGCCGAGGTCTCCGATCCGCGACCGATTAGCACCGCCGCCGGTCCCGCCGCCCGAACAATCGCAGCGTCCCGTCTCCGATGACGACACGTCTCTGCCTCAGCTGGTGTTGGTTTGTTCGTACACGTTCATCAACAGAGCGATCGGAAAATTAGTTTAACCCTTTGAAACCACGACAGACGCTCAGGCAGCTTTCGTTAGCGTTAAAATGAGGAACTTGGCAATAAATTCTCCAAAAACTGAAAGAAATTAGCAAAAGGTGTCAAGAAACTGGCTTTAAAATTTGCTTTACAAAAAGGGGGGGGGGATTATTTGAAAATTATTTTGAAAAAAATTTTTTTTAAATAGGCAAAGATGTCCAGAGAACTCTAATTTTAATTATTGGAACTTCATATTTAAAATTGTTTCTTTTCTTTCATTTCCTTGTTATGTAATTTTCTTGTATGTTTTTGCTAAAAAATATTTTGCTAATGTTTGTTTTCTATCATCGTTCCATGTTTTTGAAAGAAGTCAAGCAAATTTGCTGAGGTTTCAAAGGGTTAAAAAAAAATTTAGCAAAAAAAAGTCGATTGGCTGCGTCATCTGTTCACACCTGCAGTTTTACTTTCATCAAGAAAATATATATAAATATATTTCAGTCTACGTGATAATGCAAATACATTTTAAACGTACGTATAAACGATGTTTATTCCACATATTTACTTTCAAACTTTCGCCTCGAGGAGAAAAACTCAGAGGTGCACTTGATTGTTTTTTTGGGAGCTTTCAGTCACATCTCATGACCTTCATCTGACACGTAAACTCCAAACATCCTGAAGTCCATGAGATGTGACTGAAAGCTCCGGAAATAAACTGCGGTTTGATTCCTCAAGCTGAGCATGTGATGTGATTTTGTGTTATGAAATGTTATTTTGTCCCCTCAGGGCCTCCGTACTGAGGGAGAGCAGCAGCGGCTCGGCTCACTGCGATGATGATGATGATGATGATGGTTGTTGTTCAGAGATGAAGGTTTTAGAAGCAGGTCTGATGTTGGTCTAAAACTTTCAAACGTAACAGATTACATTTGATTTGATTGGAAATGTAACTCTGGAGTTAAAAAACAGTTTTAAATGTGTTTTTAGGACTGAATTTGAATATCTGCACTTAATTTGAACAAAAGATTTACATCAAACGATGTGGCCGACTTTTAGTCGAAGTCAGAAAACTCTGTTATTCTCAGACTTTTAACAAATATAAATTCAATATATTGTAATGAATTTATTATCTAAGACATAACTGTTGTGCAACTGTGTTTCCAAACCCTCCATATAAACGAAGTGTGTCTGTGTCACGCGTCCTCTGACGTCTTTAAATAAAGCTTTGGGCTCTGCAGCTTCACTCCACTTCTTATCGAAATCGAGAAAGATTCAGTTTGTTTTTTTCAACTTTTATTTAAAAAAAAAAGGTGCAGAAACAGAAAACAACCACATAAAAAAAAAAAATCACAAGTCATTTTAACGTCTGATGTGTCACACGTGACCTACAAACGCGTATAAATACGTAATAACACATAAACGGTCTCACTGAAGATCACAGCACTCACACCGAAACTATGATCGGTTCACCTCTGACGTCTGAAACGTGAAGCAGACATGTTTTCCACACGGGTGTTTTTGTAAACGTCTAAAAGTAAAAAACAATTCTGTCCCGACACACTGTTCGGAAATAAAAACTCCAAGTCCGAATGAAAACAGTTCAAATCCATCGGGAGTAAAACGGGCAGTTTATCAGAACGTTAACGCAAAGACGGAGCTGATGTTTGCGATCTGACGGCTGTTTGTCTAAAAATCTGAAGATTAGCTGCACATTTCTGTGTAAACATGAAAAAAGTCCTTCAGCGAGTTCGAAAAAGAGACATTTATTTCTCGTCTTTGTCTGATATCAGACACAATCGCCAACTCGCTGCACTCGACATAAAAACTATTCCAGCTGAACATCAGCGCTGATATTTGGTTGAATTAAGGTTGTGACGTCAGGGGACCAAAATTCAATGTCAGGAAAAAAATTCAATGTCAAGAATACGACAGACGGATGATGTGTTGTTGGTTTTACGTTGTGTTGTACATCTTCTAAACGCCTCATGCCAACGACATCTTGACGTAGAAAAATGAAATTTAGTCCTAATTTCAGCCTCCACACAGCGTGGAGTTCTGTCATAAAACATTTCAAATTACTCGATTTTCATTTAAACTAAAATTTAACATCTGGCTGATGTGAGAGTCCACCGTCTTTGTGACGTCTTCATGGCGTCCTGTGCCAGCCGGGATGATGTCGAGTGATGGCAGTGATGTCTTGCCTACAGCTTGTTATTAACCCTTAGTGGTTTGATAGATTGACGACCTGCCCGTGATGCTGACCGGTTGGCTTTTATTTTAAATCCACGTTTCATGTCACGACGCCAGATGAATCGGTCAATTCAAACTCAGAGTGGACGGATTTAAAGGTCTGAACCCTGACAAGTCGCGTCCACCATTCGACGAAATATCGTCTCATTTGTGACGTCTCACAGGAGACACGCCGACATTATGAACCCGAACTGTCTACACGACACTAGAAACAGTTTACAAAACCTTTCACGCTGCGTGGAGTTTTGTTTTCAGTTAAATGATTATTTTAGTTTTGGGACTAAACCTTTTTTTGCCTGATGATCTGAAGGTCGAATACTGAAACATTTCATTAAAATTAGACCGTGTGCCGGAGTTTTTCTCTCGGGACACATTTGGACGAGAACGGTCCTACTAGAAATGGAAAAGTCTTTCCTCTGTAGACCTACTTAAAAAAAAAAAAAAAATCTGCGTTCATATGATAACGTAAAAACAATCCTCGTGTACACGGATCTGGTCAGTTAGTCACTGTTCTCACAGGATCCGTGCATTATCCGTTTATATGGCTTCTCTTTGGAAATTTTAAAAAAGACAATTTGCCCAGGACTCAAAAGGTTAAATAAATATTTTTATTGTAAGAAAAAAAAAAAAAATTAAAAAATGACACTGGAACTCGGGTTAAAAAGTTTGCGCTCCGCTGCTACACGCCTGTTTGGAAATACATGCGTGAAGTTTTCTGACCTAAAACACAGTTTCTGTGTGGACAAAAATTACAAAAATACCCACGTCAATGCGTACCAAGCTCCGATAAACAAGAATCAGTCAATAAACTTCTAAACCAGTTTGTGTCAACAGAGACACCAGTCAGTGACACTGGAGACTCACGTCCAGTTAGAGGCCGCAGAGTTCAGCACAACCGCGGCGTCTCTATTACGTGAGGGGTTCATCCTCTGAGGAGCGGGACGTTTCCATCCGCTCCAGACTGATGACGTTGTTTTTTACACGTTGATGTTTAGCAGCTACGATGTTCACCGTCTTTACCGTGTTTACCGTGTTCACCGTTTTCACCGTGTCAGTTTAGCATGTTAGCGTGCTGACATTAAACACGGTCCAGTCGAGGTTGAAAGTTTTTCGTTCCGAGGGTTTTTTCTCATAAACGATGCTGAAAGATCAGATGATCAAAAAGGTTATTACAGTTCATCATTAACACATTTTCACAAACCATCCAATAATAGTTCTTGAGATGTTTCAGCCGTTGCCATGGCGCTACCTCGGCACACGTTTTTCCGTCCGATCAGCTCGAGCCGTCTCTCGTCGCTCTGAAACACTTTCACGACTTTTCTTTCACAAACTTCACGTCGACGCGTTCTCTCAACCTGCCGCTGTCCATCACGCCTCTGACCTTTGACCTCACGAAGACAGTAGGTGATGTCACTGCGAGTTCTCGTCTACTCGGCTCGTTTCTTCGCGAACACGGCCGACACGCTCCGGACGATCCCTCGCACGCCGGCCGTGTTCTTCCTCAGCGCTCGGCTCTCTCTGACGAGGTCGACCAGCCGGTGGAACACCAGCAGGACGCCGTGGTACGTCTCCGCCGCCGACACCTCGAAGAAGGCGCAGTGTTGGGACAGAGCGAGCAGCTGTCCTTCCTCGCCGGAGACGCTGCGATGACGCCGGAGGTCTCGTTTGTTCCCCACGATGACGACGGGGACGGACGCCGGCTTCCTGCTGCGGCGGATCTGCTGCAGCTGCTGGCGGACCACGTCGAAGCTGCGGCGGTCGCAGATGCTGTAGACCAGGACGATCCCGTCGGCCCACTGCAGCTGTTTGTCAGTGATGGACGGACACGTCTCACCGTCCTAACGAAACAAAAACATTCACCGTTTACTAACGAATCAAACATTCGTTCTACTTTAAAGTCTGAAAATACGAAATAATATTAACGCTGCAGTTCCTCCGACATCCACCAGACGCCGCTGTTGTCAAACTACCGAAATGAATAATGAAACTTTAAACTTCGTCGGTTTTTACACACGAGCGCAGACTTTCAAAATAAATGTTTATGAACAAGAATTTAAAGCTCATTAAAAAACAATATTTTTTAGGATGTTACGTGTGTGTGTGTTTATGTAAATAAAGCGTATGTGTAAAGTATATATATGATCTCATATATATATATATATATATATATATATATATGCATGTTTATTATTTTACAGTAATCTTATTTTTTTACTATATTTGTTTTTTTGGAAAACACATTATAACATCTGTTTTGAAAAAGTGCGTTATATCTGCATTTGTTATTATTTATGTAACCTTGTGTGTGTGTGTGTGTGTGTGTGTGTGTGTGTGTGTGTGTGTGTGTGTACCTGTGTTTGTACAGAGTCCCAGATGTTGAAGCAGACCTCCTGACCATCGAGCCGCTCGATCCGACTGTAAACCGACTCTGAAACAGATCCAAACATCAGATCAGGTTATTATTATGTTTATGATAATAATAACAATATTACTAATAATAATAACGAGGATGAATGTGTTTTCTCACCGATGTCTCCGTACTCTCCAATAAACCTCCTGGTCAGAAATCTGACGGTGAGAGCTGCAGACAGACAGACAGACGGACAGACGGACAGACGGGTCATTGATATACAGCAGGAGAAACAGTCAGTCTCAGATTCACTGACTTAAATATAGAAGAAATTTACCGGAAAAATGTACAATAAAAAAAGCAGGAGACACAAACGTGAACAAACATGCAAAGAGAACAGATGATAAGATGATAAGATGATAAGATGTGTGTTATTGTGACGGATTTTTTTCATAAGAGAAAACGAATAAATAATCGTGTTAACTGTCCGTCACAGTGTCAGAGCTGGATTTGATCTGAATCTTGTCTTTTAGAGGTCCAGAGTCCAGAATCAGATGCTTCAAAAACGTCTCCGTGTTTTTTAACACATGATGGCATGTTTTTCTGACAGTTGTTCATTGCAAAGCAGTTTCTATTTTATTAATAATAACAACAACAACAACAATAATAATAATAATAATAATAAACAACAAATAATAACAATAATAATAATAATAAATAATAATAACAATAATAATAATAACAACAATAATAATAACAACAATAATAATAATAAATAACGTTTATGTGTTCTCACCAGACTTCCCGACGCTGTGAGCTCCCAGCAGCAGGATGTTTGCCTCCAGTCTCTGCTGGTTTCCCTCCATCGCCTCCACCCGAGGTTTAAGCTCCACCACCATCACGGCCCAACGCGATCCGGACTACAGGTACTGACAGCTTCAGGTCTTCTGGTTCAGATTCAGATCTCTGTTCAGATTCAGCTTCAGGTCTCTGTTCAGATTCAACTTCAGGTCTCGTGGTTCAGGTCTTTATATAAACCATGTGGGCGGGGCCTCAGAGCAGACTGCCGGCCGTGATTGGTTGATGCTGGGTCATTATTGTTAAAGAGAGGCTGGACTGAGATATGTGTGTGTGTGTGTGTGTGTGTGTGTGTGTGTGTGTGTGTGTGTGTGTGTGTGTTAGTTATATTAGTTGGTATCTCTTAACAAAATGCACCTTTCTTATTTCTTTTTTACTGACTCATGCTGGAGTGTGGTGGACCAGCGTCGCTTTAAGTGTGGACCTTTTTTCTGTTGCTCATCAGAGAAAATTCATTCTTATGAATGTAGATTAAAAACACACACATTGTAAAACAGATTCAGTGCTTCTAATAACTCTTAAAGGGAATTATTGTAAAATATTGCAAATATTGTTGCTGACTTTTATATTCCCTTCATTGTATCCCCTATGACATCACAAGCACTCGAGTTTTTGGATATAGAGAAAACATGTATGTATTTTAAAAATGAGCATAATTACCCATTAATACAGCTCCGAGCCATAAAAAGGTGAAGCATCCACAAAAGCTGAGCCTTAATATAAAGTTACAAAAGTTTTATTTCTGTGAAAATATAAAAAAAATATAGTTCAGGTTTTTAAGCGTCTGTTTCCAAACAGAAACATTAAAATAAACTGAAGTCACAAATCAAACCGTCCAATGTAAACATTCACATTATGTTTCGCCTCCTGAAAAGCAAACGCTGCCTGAGCTTAGGGACCGTTTGTTATTTATGAGGGGGGGGGGGTGCAAAAAAGGGGAGGCGTGTCGACTCTTTTTAAGCTCTGAGGAGGGTCTACAACTTTATGTGGCTGTATTTTGTATTTATTTCACAGACAATTTAAAGAAAACATACCTTCAAACTCGAAGGCACATTTTCTTTAAAAATGACACCATTTCTCAGAGCCAGGAAGTGTAAAAACTAGTGCTGGGCATAGATTAATTTTTTTAATCTAGATTAATCTCACTGCAATCCTGTAGTTAATCTAGATTAATCTAGATTAAAATTATAGATTTGAATTTTGCCAAAGACATTCAAAATAATATCTATCTATCTAAATGATGAAAATGCATCACAAAATGCTTGAGAAAGCTGTTCTACTATAATATTTGGTAAAGAAAAATAATGTTCCATAAGATTTACTTATTTTGTTAAACACAGACATTTAGGAACACAGGTTCTGTCTCCATGTGGAAAAAGCTTTTTCCTGCTAACTGGAATGAACAGCAGAGGGCGCAGCCTCTGATAACATGACCCTAACTGAACTGTGGGCCTACATTAGAGGTCATGAAGAAGACCATTAACGGTCAGCAGCTCTGTGACACGGCTTGAGCCAATCACTCCGGTCACTCAGGCAGACCAGCTTCCGCCTTGTTCGCGCCCCCTCCGCGTAATTCGACCAGGTATACATCCGCGCTTAAACAACAAAGTGAAATTGGTGCCTTGCTCACTGTATAGACCCAACTTAGTGAATAGTTTATCGCGCGATAATTTCCTTATCGCGCGTTAACGGCCCAGCACTAGTAAAAACAGAAATTATTGTTGGATTTTTTAGATTTTCAGTGGTCCTTGGAAACATCAAGTGCCACAATTTCTTCCATCAGAAAAAAAAACAAGCAAAACTGAGCTTAAAATTTTAAATTTGGCCAAATATAATCCGTCTGCACAAACAAAAACAAGCGTTTTCCAGCAGTCACGGGGAGGCTCGAGGAAAACATTTGCAGCTTTAAGGAAGGGTCGAATTAAAATGTTGAAAAAAGTCACCCCTCTCCTCCGATAAATAAAGAACAGTCCCTGAAACAGAAATATGTGTTAAATCATAAATATGATCAGAAATCCTTACGGACAACAACTCCTTCAAAAAAAATGAAGTTTACAACAAAACTCTGAGTATCGACGAAAAATAGAGACGTACATAAACGACGTCAGACTCTGCAGCACCATGTGACAGGAAACACTTTCAACTCTGTTTGAACTCCCAGAATTCTCTCTTCGATGATGTCACGCTTGTGGTCGTCCCCTCGCAGGAGCAGTCGTCCGTCTTCGTCCTCTTTGACTGGGGCGTGTCCCTCTGGTCCAGAAAGTCTTTCAGCCTCTTTTTCGTCTCCTTCAGTTTGGACTCTCTGCTGGTCACCTTCGGCTCCTTTGATTTGACCTCTGACCCCTTCGCGGTCCCTCGTGTGTCGGACGCGTTGGAGCTGGACAAACGTCTGACGTCATCAGTGTCTCTGCTGCCTGATGGGAGAAGCTCTAAACTTTTCGTCCACCGGCTCCAAAGACTCTGCTGCAGTTTGTTCAGATCGACGTCGTCCTGGAAACACGAGAGTGACGGCTGAGTGACGGCTGAGTGACGGCTGAGTGACGGCTGAGTGACGGCTCCGACAGCCAATCAGAGCAGTGTACTGTAGCACCTTTTACGCTGCCGGTTCAGTGCAGGAATATCTCGCCGTTATGCGTCTCGCCTTTCGGTTTAAAAGGTAGTTCGAGGAATAGGAGGACAGAGTGGTCCCGCCTTTGAGCCGCCAAAACAGCGTCTATGTCGAAGAGCAGCTGACTGAATCATGAGCGGCGAGAGTTTTGGCAACGTGTAACGCATGAAGCGCACGCGGGAGATTTAAAAAGCAGCTGTTAGCAGCTAACTCAGACAACAGCAGCAGCCGAAAATGTCCGAAAATAGTGAAAAAGGATGAGGTCCAGGAGCTGTAACCCAAAACCTGGTCTGACGTCTTTTATCTTGTGCTGCGTTCGGACGGCTTTCATTAGCTATTTAACTCTTTAAAACCTCTTTAAAACATGAGGAAGAAAGGTGAATACTATCCGGCAAGAAGCGTCCCACAAATTACAAGAAATTAGTAAAAGGTGTCGAGAAAGTACCCAAAACTTAATTTAAAAAAGGGGTAAGATTATTTGAAAAAGATCAAAAACTCGGGAAAAACGGTCTCCTCCCAGGCTCCGTGTGTTACAGGGACACTACATGATTGTTATGACATGTTCTGTCGTTGTTTCGGACGCGCTGCTACACGTGTCTTCTGTTATGTATTATGTTTGTTATATTTCGAACGAGAGGCAGAGGCTGTTGTGTTAAACATCACGCTCGCTTCTGGGGTGCCGGCATGCTGTTTAACATCACAGCATGGAGCAGCGTGATGCTGCTGTCGTTTGGCTCCGTGTAAAAAATGCATAGGTTGCGTAAAGACTAGGGTTGCAAATTGTTAAAATTAACGATCGATTAATCATTTAATCGTTAGTTGAGAAAAACATAAAAAGCAAGCAGCATTTCATTGCCTATCGATTACTCGATTAACTTTCAAATGTTGGATTAAATTCTTAACGACCGATTATCGATCATTGGTTAATTGTTATTGTCCCTAGTAAAGAAGGGAGCAGCTCTATAGCGCCATCTCTATGTAAAAAATGCTACTAATGACCAACAGTTAATACATATTTGTACCTGTGAGGCGTCTTTGAACAGATTCCAGACGTCGGAGATAAAGTCTTCAGCCGTTTGATACGAAGGAGAAACGCCAATCAGACGCTCCGACATCAACATCACCTGAGACTGAAGACAACGAAACATCACCATCATCATCATCATCACCATCATCATCATCATCATCATCATCACCATTATCATCATCACATCATCATCATCATCACCACCATCATTATCATCATCATCATCACCATTATCATCATCATTATCATCATCACCATTATCATCATCACATCATCATCATCATCACCACCATCATCATCACATCATCATCATCATCATCATTATCATCATCATCATCATCATCACCATCATCATCATCATCATCATCACCATCACCATCATCACATCATCATCATCATCACCATCACCATCATCACCACCATTATCATCATCACCATCATCATCATCATCATCATCATCATCACCATTATCACCACCATCATCATCCCCATAATCATCATCATCTTCATCACCACCATCATCTTCATCATCATCATCATCATCATCACCATCACCACCATCATCACCACCACCATCATCTTCATTATCATCATCATCACCATCATCATCATCACCATCATCATCCCCATAATCATCATCTTCATCACCACCATCATCACCACCACCATCATTTTCATCATCATCATCTTCATCATCATCACCATCACCATCATCTGCCCTGAAGAGGCTGCATCAGCTTCAGTTAGAGCTCCACCTGCTGGTAAATATACTGTCTTACACAGTAATGAAGTATTCAGATCCTTTACTGCAGTTTAAATACTAACAACTAAAAATGCTCTGTTGTTGTTGCAGTAGAAGTTCTCTCAGGAAGGGTATGTGTGAGTAAAATGTAGTTAAAGTATAAAATGTCACCTGTGAATGGTATACTACGATAAATGATGTCATTAGATGATCACGAGTCGAGCATTGATGTAAAAGCAGGATTTTACTGTTTTAGTTGTATTAACATTCACATGAGCCAAAACAGGAAGTCGATTCACAGTCGTGGACCTCTGCGTCCGAGGTCAGCGTGTCGTTACACCTCCTGAAAGGAAACACTGCCTGAGGTGTGTTTTCTTGAGAAAAATCTCCACAATTACACCATGTATCACAGCCGGAAACGGTAAAAACAGACATTAATGCTGAATTTTCAGATTCCCGACTGTCCTCGGACACATCAAGTGTGACAACTGCTTCCATCAGAAGAAAAAATAAAATACAATAACCGAAACTGAGCTTAAAATGTGACATTTGGCCAAAAATAAACCGTTTGCATGAACTAACCAGGATGCACGACAAGAGATAAAAAAAGAAAAACAACACATTTTCCACCATTTTTCACACGAGGAGGCTCGAGGAAAATATACGTAGCTTTAGGGAAAGGTAAAAAAAATATATATAAAAAGTATAAAGATCAGTGCATCTGTGGTCAACACGTTATCAAAAAACAAGGAAACAAAGACAGAACTACTTTTTGCTTTTTCTTTTATTTTCTTTTACTTTCTTTTTTTTATTATAATTTATATTATAAATATGAATATTGTTTTTTATCTTTTCTAGCTATTTTTTAACTTATTTGGATATTTTCTTCCTGGTTTAAATATGAGTTATCTGCTGTTTTAGTGTAAAACTGTTATAAACAAAGAGATAAAAGACAAAAAAAACATGTTATTGTGTTGTTACAGGTGGACAAACTGACCTGAGACAGTCGAGCGCAGCCTTCGACCTTCAGCTGCAGCAGGAGACTCTCGCACCTCTGTGAGACACAAACACACAAACATTAAAACCTTCAGCATCCGCACGGCTTCTGTCAGCTCACACGGCAGGAGACGCCGAGATCCAAGCGTGGACCCTGACCCTCTGGTCCGGTAGGCTGAGGCTCCGAGGCCTCTGCGGTCTGTCGGAGCTGAAGGGGTCCGAGGGGTCCGTCAGGTCCTGACACAGAGAGCAGATCCACTCTGACCTGCGAGACAAAGAGGAGGGACACAGTGACACCACTAAGGCTTGAAAAGACGTAAACAGTTTTTTGTGGGCTTTAAAGTGGAAAACAAAAATGCCGTCCTCTTCCTGTTTTGGTTCTGCAGTTGTTGGTTAAAGGTGAAAATTTCAAAGATCAAAGACTGAAATTATTCTGCAGATTTTTCAGAGTCAACTTTCACTTTTTAAAAAAAGTCTTTTTTATTTTGAGAAACAAACTTGACAGCTGAGGTTAAATAAAGTTTTGTTTAGTATTTGTGTGTTTATATGTCTGAAGGTCTGAGGACAGACCTCATCACCATCACTTTTTCTTTGTTTCGTAACCTTTACAAAAGCCATTGATCCACTGATCGATTGATCCACTGATTGATTGTTACCATATTTCAGGTCTGATCGGAGGAACGTGACAGTCTCGGTGGTATCCTCGACCGCAGGCCGTACACACGATGGAGCCGCAGGCTGATCGACAGGCGGAGCAGGTGACCATCGTCAGAACCACAGGAGACTCCGGCGACGACGGCGGCATCTCGGCGTTGTCGTCTGTGACATCATCGGCGTTGGACTGTAACACAATAAAGAGGAACCACGGATGTATAAAGAGATCTGGATACAGTAAGGCATCCCACACATTCATGAGTTTGTGGCGGCCTGCAACGATTTGAATCATTCAGTCGGAGCGCTGCTGAAAAACATCCGCTCCAATTTACAGAGGGGACACAGAATGATACGAAGGGACACACGAGCAATTAAATAATCACAATAAAAAGTTGCTGTCATCCCCGAATTCACCGCGGAGGCACGCCACAAAAACGTTTCTTTAGGATTCAAATTAACACACGGTGAATAATTGATACACAAACCGTCATTTTGCAGGTGAAAATCACATGATCCTGATTCACCGTTTCAACTCTACCTGTGTTGCCTCATTTCAAAATAAAAGCGCACTATTATTTAAGACAATAAACCTCAAAGTGCGTTCAAAGAACCAGATTATCTGTTCGAGAATTAACAGGATTATTTAAAGCTGACAACAGCGCGTCAGTCTGAATACGTTAGGAGAACACGTCGATTTCCTGCTCTGTAAAATATCAAATATTCAACTTTGTTTAATTATTTACAGGTGACTTCCTACCTGAGAGTCCTCGCTCATCTCTTCCAGGTAAATCTCATCCTCTGCGTCACCGGGGACCAGCCGAAAACCAGGGTGAGTGCTGCCGGGGCGAGGCGGAGACACCGGCAGCCTGAACAGAGACACGCGGGGCTGCAGAGGACCTGGACTGCAGCCGAAGTAAGCTGCTTCAGACTCTGTGTCGGACAGTTCAGGTTCCTCAGCGTCTCTGTCGGATAGTTCAGGTTCCTCAGCGTCTCTGTCGGATAGTTCAGGTTCCTCAGCGTCTCTGTCGGATAGTTCAGGTTCCTCAGCGTCTCTGTCGGATAGTTCAGGTTCCTCAGCGTCTCTGTCGGATAGTTCAGGTTCCTCAGCGTCTCTGTCGGATAGTTCAGGTTCCTCAGCGTCTCTGTCGGATAGTTCAGGTTCCTCAGCGTCTCTGTCGGATAGTTCAGGTTCCTCAGCGTCTCTGTCGGATAGTTCAGGTTCCTCAGCGTCTCTCTTCAGCTTCACTCCCGGATACAGGTGCAGATTTTTCAGTTTCTTTGTCCAGTCCTTCAGGTTCTAAAGTTTTAATGTCTAATATTACAGGCCAGGCGGGTTCCCCTGTGGGTTCTTCAGACACGGTGGATGTCGGCTCGTTCTCTGCAGGTTCCTGCCGCTTCACAGCGACCTGCTGCACACTGCGATCACAGGAGAGTCCGCCACCGCCCGCACCACGGGGTTCTGCTGCTGGAGTTTCAGAGAAGAAGGAACAGGGCTGATTTCTGGGTGTGTGAGGACCGTAAACATCCCACCGGCTCTAAAGGTTGTTTGTGCTGTAAATGACTCGGCACGTCGGTAGAACCGGCGGTAGAACCGTTGGTAGAACCGGCGGTGAGAGGCTGGTCGGAGGACGGCGCACAGCTGAATGGTTGACTTGTTCGATCCCTCAGAGGTTGTTGTTGGCTCGGCGGCGCCGCGTGACTCGGTCCGTTGTTTCCTGTGGTGGCAGCGGGAAGTATCTGATGACTGTTGACCGGGGCCGCGCTGAGCTGGATGATTTTTCCCAGCAGGCTGTTCTGCTGTTTAGGCTGCGTTTTGCCAGCGGAGGCCTGACTGAGCAGCAGCTGAGGCACGACGGACGGCAGGGAGAAGGACACCTGGTACAAAGTCTGATTCTTGTTCAGCAGGGCGGTGGTGGCGGGCCGTTTCTGAGGGGGCGGACAGTGCGTTCGAAACGTTGAGGGACTGACCTGCGGTGGGCGGCATGAGGATGCTGACGGGGTTCAATTTCACCGTTTTGGAAACAGGCACAAACACCTGAGTTTGGCCCTGCAGGCGAGACAGCGAGCACGGATGCTGGACGGTTGGACCGTTAGCTGCATCGGTCGTCATCGCGGGAGCGTTGGGTTGGTTAACTCTCTGGCTGGAGGAGGACAGAAGACCAAGCTGATTGGACGAGGGCTTGGACGAAGTAGAGGAACACTGGACCAAAACTGGGGAGCAAAGTGAGGCCGGTAGATCTAGACTGGTCCTGGTCTGGAGGAGGGGTCTGGAGGGGGGAGCAGGACAGGTGGAGGTCTGAGAGGAGGAGGAGGCGGCAGCTGGAGCGCTCTGATTGGAGGTTTGTGAGACGGAGAAAGGGACCCACTTCACTTCAAGTTTACCTGGAAACAGAAACGTCACGTCAGAAACAGCACGGACGTATTCAGAAGATCTGGATACAGCACAGGCGCAGGGCTTTATCCTCTCCTATGAGAGCTGCTCAGTAGCGCATGACGCAAAAAAAATGCTGTTTGAAGTACCGAGATCTTCCGCGTTACCGAGCCAAAATGGCGCGCATAAAAAAACGCTACTTTTACAGAACAACAAGAGGAAGTCATTCCTCCAGTCGAGCCGCCGATGAACACAAGGACTAAAAAGATTTCCCTCAAAACTGAACTGTAAAAAAGTAAAGTGCAGAAACACGGAGACGAACCGCCACAAAATCGCAACCTACCGAAGTTCAAAACGGCCTCCATAGACGGTTTGTCAGTGACGACGCTGAGCACAGACATGGTCTCAGGAGGGGACACGTCCTGATCAGGGAAGTCCTTCAGATGAGACTCAATCTGCAGACAGGAAACACATTAACCTTCAGACACCTGTAACCAATCAAAACTATTCTCTGCGGTTAACCCTTTTAAATCCGGGTGAATCCGCCTGACTTCTGTCAAAAACATGGGAAGAAGGCGAAGAGCAACCTTCAGAAGAAATGACCAGAATTAGCAAGAAATATGTCAAAAGTACAAGAAAATTACATGAAAATTAGAAAAATAAAAATCATATATAAATGCACAAAAACCCAACAAAGTAAGAAAAACAAACAAAATGATTTCAATAATTTTGAATATATCAATATGACAATTATGAATATAGTTTTCTGGACATTTCTCGTTTACTTAAAAAAATAATAATTTTCTAAAATAGAACTTATAATTTTAATTAGATAAAATAATTAGAATTACAGTTCTCTGGAAATTTTACCCTACCTTTTTCAAAAATAATTTCTAAATCTTCTAGTTTCTTGCAGTTTGTGTGACATTTCTTGCTCACTGCATTTTTCCAACGTTCTGGAAATATATCGATGTGCTCGGCGTTCAAAGGTTTAATAACTTGTAAAAAGCGTCTGGTCGATGTTAACAGATTACATCCCAAATCCAAACCATCCAAACAAAACAAATCTACACCAGAAAGAAAAGGAGCGGCGTTTGCGGCTGATTCGCACACAGAGCGCCTCCTCTGGTCGGTGAAGGTTTCACATCTGTGATTTCAGAACAAAGAAAGGCGTAAACGGGCCCTTCAAAATAAAATAACAAGCATCTTTGGAGCTTGCTGCTTGCTTGATGTCATTGTAAGAGATTTAATCTGACTTTATTTTTTTTTCAGAAATACACTGTTCCTGCAATGCATCGTGGGATTTTATCCGCTGTCATCCAGTTCTTCTTGACACAAACATCTGGGATCTTCATCCAGCTGCAACTTTGAGATCAAAAATGTACCTGAGCTTTGAAGGTCTGCAGGGTCGACAGGTCGTTGGTTTTTCTGGCTTGTTCTGTAATTTCAGTCACTAACTGCTGATTCTCCAGCAGCCGCTTCATCATTGCGATCCTCGACTGGATCACGCTGCACTCCGAGTCGGACACCGTCTGCTCGACAAACACAAACATTTACATTTAGTGTCCAGAAGCTGTAACCCGTCAATCACCGGCACGTCTACACGATGTTAGAAAAGGTTGAATTATTGCGTCAGTTCGACTAAAACTGGACTTTTAAAACACGGGAACATGTTAGACCTACCGAAATTAGACTAAATCGAATTTTTCAAAATCAGACAAACACACCCAGATAATGTGACTGAAGTGGGCGCCTCAGTCGGACTTTAACTGGACTCTGCTGTTCTGGCGTGCCTCCCTCGCTCGCTAGACTTAGGGACTGTTTGTTATTTCTGAGGAGGAACAGGATGCTGCAACTAAGACTAACTAAGGCCCATTTTTACACAGCATGTGTCAGCAGCCTCGCCGAGCTGCAGCGTGTTTCCTGCTTGTGGTGTTCACACATGCTGCGTTTGTGCCAAATCTGAAGAAAGTCCTGTCGCCGGCGTGGAGGCAGGACCAACTGTTACCTTGACTTCCTCATGATTTCTTTCATCCTCTCCCCGACAAGATGAGTTATAAGTTTTTGTACGACCGCTGCAGCTCAGTCCTCAGATTATTTTTACCCCAGGTGATGTTCTGCAGCCTGAAAAACACCACAACACAGCACAGATTTCATTTAGAGATGTACAGGTGACCCTTTACAGGTGAGGTGCTCTTTTAACTGTCACAGGAACTGTTTGACACTTTTTACGCACTTTTCTTCTTCCTGTTGTGATAACTGTGTGTGTGTTGATGCATGTGTCCTAAATGTAGTCCAGATTGTGTATTTGAGTGTAATCAGTGAATTTGCAGCTCAGCTCCTACAGTAAGTCTAAAATACACTGTGGAAACTAAATAGTTAGATTCAGACTGTTATCCTCTGCAGACTGCACCTGGTCTCCATGTCCAGCAGATTCTGTTTCAGTTTGTCTCTCCGCGCTCTGATCGGCAGAACCAAGACGTCCAGCTGCTTCCTCAGGCTGACCAACGCTTCACTGACAAACTGATACCTGAGAGGAGGAGGAGGAGCAGGAGGAGGAGGAGGGGGCAGGAGGGAGGAGGAGGAGCAGGAGGAGGAGGAGGAGGAGGAGGAGGAGGAGGAGGAGGAGGAGGAGGAGGAGGAGGAGGAGGAGCAGGAGGAGGAGCGGCAGAGACAGAGAAAAGTGGATCTTTATAAGGACGTTTATCTTTCTACAGAATCAAAAAAGGGTAAAAAAAAATTTTTTTTAAGTAGTAAATTTCAGTATTAAATCGGTGGTTGGTTTGAAGAGCATGACTCCTTTTGACAGAAAGAAAATAAAAGACGTTTAAATTAAATCTGAATTTTTTTCCGGCAATTTAGAACTCACAAATTCAAATTTAAGACCATTTAATGACCTCGAAGGTGTAATGTTTATAAAAATGGAATTTAAGACTTTTCAAAGTCCTGCAGACGCGCTGTTCAAACACGAGCCTGAATGAAGTATTTCTGCCGTCTTTAGCGAGGATCTGCGTACCTGTGGCTCATGTGAGCCGTGAGCTGACAGTCTCTGCAGGTGAGCTCCCTGCAGGTGAAGCAGTAGAGTTTGAGCGGCTCGGCCGGGTGCAGTCTGCAGAACTTGACGGGAGGAGTTGAGACGCCTCCTGCGGACAGAAAACGGACATTTTGAAACATCCTGCATCAGACAGCAGATCTGACTAAACTTTATCGACCCTCAGAGACGCGACCTGCTGGCGGCTGGTTGAGGATCCGGTGTGAGACCTGGTGACCGTGACTCTGCGATGAGCCGACACGCAGACGTCACACAGAGCTTCGTTACAGTCCACGCACCAACATCTGGCGGAGGAGGCGTCGCAGCTGCTGCACTAAAGACGAGACAGGAAGGGGTTAATAACAAGGACTCCACTGCAGCACTCATTTAAAGGTACCTGTACTTCACACGAGTATTTTCATTTTCACGGTTCATATACAGACAGATTTTTCAAATTCAGACAGGATCAGAGCTGAATTTTCGGGTGTAACTGTGAGGCTGTTTTCAAAGAAGACATAACCTCTGAAGGCAGATTTTTTTTCTTTTTTTTTTTTTAATGTGGGCATTTATTTAATTTTTTCCATTAAATTTTTCTGTCAAGTTTTAAATTTCAGATTGTTTTTTCTTTCAAATTTTTGGGGGTTTATTTTCTCTTTAAAAAATTATGCTGATTTTTATTATTTACATTTGTTTTCTTTAAAAGAAATCACCTAAATTGACACAATTTCTCCCGACCAGAATCTGTAAGAACAGAAACCATCATCGGATTTTCAGATTTGGGACAATCCTTGAGTGCATTCACTCAGATGTATTTTTTTTCCTGCACTACATTTGTCTGACAGTTTCAGTTACTTTTCAAATTACAGTTTTTAATTCTGTCCAGTGAAGACTTTGTATCTCCACGTGTGTTAACGTTGTGAATGTGAAACGTCAAGTTACCTGCTGACTGAGATCTGCTGTCGTCTCCATGTTGGAAAGAAACCCTAAAAGACAGAGAGGGTTTTAAATCAGATGAATACAAGATACCTTTAATGCAACAACAATCAACAAAAAGACCATGAAAAACACGACGCACAGTATGTTCCTGTGAAGCGCTCCTCCTGTCGTCACTTTGTCTGCACCTCGTTTCTCGTCCACAGAACGTGAATTTAATGCCTTTTAAGGCTTTCTAAGGATCCCTGGAAGTTAAAATATATTAGAGTGTACATGAGTATACATCATATATAGTGTTCAACACGCGTGTAAATAAATACAATCTTAACTTTGTGTGAAAGTTCACTGTGTTACTTTCAGGAGTCACAAAAACGAGGTTGAATATGTCTGATTGTCTGTCTGCGTCTTATTTCAAACTCTCAGTATTAAATACAGCTCATCTTCTTTTTTTTTTTCCCTCTTTACGACCTCAAAACACACGAAAACAACAAGTAAACAGGTTAAAACAACAAGTAAACATTAAAACAAGTAAACATTAAAAAACAAATAAACAGATTAAAACAAGTAAACAGATTAAAACAAGTAAACAGATTAAAAACAAATAAACAGATTAAAACAAGTAAACAGATTAAAACAACAAATAAACAGATTAAAACAAGTAAACAGATTTTAAAAAACAAGTAAACAGATTAAAAAAACAGGTAAACAGATTAAAAAACAACAAGTAAACAGTTAAAACAACAAGTAAACCGGTTTTAAACAAAACAACAGGTAACAACAGGTAAACCGGTTAAAACAACAGGTAAACAGATTAAAACAACAGGTAAACCGGTTAAAACAACAGGTAAACCGGTTAAAACAACAGGTAAACAGATTAAAACAACAGGTAAACCGGTTAAAACAACAGGTAAACAGATTAAAACAACAGGTAAACCGGTTAAAACAACAGGTAAACAGATTAAAACAACAGGTAAACCGGTTAAAACAACAGGTAAACCGTAAAAACAACAGGTAAACAGATTAAAACAACAGTAAACCGGTAAAAACAACAGGTAAACAGATTAAAACAACAGGTAAACCGGTTAAAACAACAGGTAAACAGACTAAAACTTCGCTCCTCTGCGTGTATCCGGTGAATCTGAAGCGAACTTCAGCGCCTCGTTGTTGCTCAAACTAAAGTTTCGCTTCTTCTGGCTGTTTGTGTCGTTACAAATGTAACGTTTTTGTCGTTACAGACACAAACGTTACATTTATAGGTGGCGGCGTTAATATTAGCCACATTTAAGGCGAATAACGTTAGAAAACATGAATTAGCCTCCTGCTACTTTCACTATCTCGCCGGAAGTTGAGTCTGCGCTCGTTTCTGGCGATGAGAGTAAACAATACGAGTACATAGTGTTTTGACAAAGTTTACTGTTTTAAAAACGACTTAAAGTTTCTTTTAACCCTTAAACGTAACTTTTAACGTAACTTTTAATGTAACCTGGCTCACCGTTATGTGAAGTCGCTTCCTGCTGATCCTCTCCGCCCACAAAATAAAAGCCGCAGAAAACAAACGTGAAAAATCTCCGTTAAAGTTTCATTTTCCGTTTTTTCGGTTCAGTCGGCGGTTTAGAGGTCTTCCCTGGACCCGGTACAGTACTGAAATCGGGTTCAGCTCACGCGGACCCTGATCAGGATCAACAGACGACCCGCTAACCAGTGACGTCAGCGGCGCCAACCCGGCGCGAGGCCAGTCGAACATCCTGCGGGATTTTCACAATAAAACAAAGCTCATAGATATATTTAAGATATAGATATCTTTGAGATATTTAAACCGTTTCAGACTGAAGACATGAGTCAGGGGCTCTTATCAGAACAGCAAAGATTTATTAACGAGGCGAACAAACGTAAAGAGACTGAGGAGGATTGTATTTGGTGCAGAGACCAAAGAACTGCATCCTATTAGTAAAAAACAAAAATAAACCTGTTGATCATGTTTTGACTCACATATGCAGTAATCATTGATTTATTTCATCTTGAATTCAAAAACACATCACAGTTTTTCTGTAAATCTGAATTGAACCTGTCAGAGTTTGTGTGTGGAGGAACAAACCTGACTTATTGGAAAACTGATGAATAAATGAAGAATAACAAATTGGTTTAATAAACTGAGAAATAATTTGCATAAAATGATTTGGCCTCAAATAAATTCCTCACAATTTATTAGGTTATTTCCTTTATGAATTTCTTTATAATTTTCATACAATAATTAGGTTGTTCTTTTTGCAATAAATGCATATCTTGATTTTTGTAGATTTCTGCCAAGTTTTTATGCACCTTTTTGATGTATTTTCCAAAATCTTTCTTCAATGTTCTTTCTGTCTTTCTTTATCTTTTGTAGGAGGCTATCATTGACTTATTTCACAATTTTGAAGAAAGAAAATTGTCCTTTTTTCCTATGTTTGTCTAGAAAATGTTTTTATTATTACACATTTAATTCTTTTTATTTTCAAATACATTTGAGGATTCTGGCCTTTTTTAATATATATATATATATTTTTAATTTTCCAATTAGTCAGGTTTGGTCAAACAGGTCCATGTGAATTACTTTGGCTTTTTATTAATTAACAAATGTATTTTACTTGGTATTTTATTTATTTATTTATTTGTCTTTTGTGGGTTTATTTCTTTTTGAGTAAAAATTTATTTCCTACATGGTTTAAATTCTACTGATTCATTTCTAAATTTTTGTATTTGCATTTCACAATTTGTTTATTAATTTTTATAAATTTCCATTTCTTTTACACTGTTTTCATTTCATTCATTTATTTCTCTCTTGTTTGTATGTTTTACATTTATTCCACAATTTCTTGATTGATTTTATACATTTCATTTTGGAATTTTAATTCCTGGTATCTTTATCAATTTCATGTTTAAATTATTATGTGATTGGCTCATTTCTCAGTGTATTAAATGATTCCAGTCATTGATTAATTCATTAATTTATAATATATATTTTTTATTTTCTAATAAGTCTTCTTTGTTCCTCCGTACAATCAGACCAACTCCAGTAACTCATCTGTAACACAAACAATCTTTGAATATCATCAGTAAAAAACTCTTCTTCTCTTGTTTCTGTGCACCTTCCCTCTGACTCTGTCCTGCAGCGCCCCCTGTGTGCACAGAGAGACCAGACAGGTGTGGTGGATCCAGGCTCAGGTGTGTCTGTTGTCTCAGGTGGTCTCGGGCGTCGCAGGTCTCACTGCAGCAGGCAGCCGCACTTGGCACTCTTCTCTTTGTACGTGGAGTTGAACAGCTGGATGGCCTGTTTGTTGATCAGAGTCCAGAAGTTCTCGAAGGAGATGCTCTGGCCTTTCTGGATCCCCATCTGCTCCAGGACCTGACCCAGACCCTCCTCAGTCTCCACGGACTGCAAACAGTTAACAGGAGGTGAGTGAGCGCAGCAACACATGGAGACGGTTAACAGGATAAAACTCTCGGGGCGGTGATGTCAGCCGCGAAGCACTCCAACAAACACTGACAGCCAAAATATCAGGAAATATGGAGGTCATTATCGGTGGGAGGACATCTGGGACTCCTTTATTTCATATTAGAGTCACACCAAAAACTCTGAAAAATTAAGGCCCTTTCTGCGTGTATACACATATTTTTCAGAACAGATATGTAACACCCGCCAACGAAATAAACCACAAACGTATTACAGATCTGCAGCTTTTATGATGCTGGGTTCACGATACGATTTTCTCCAGATTATTGTTTTAAATACAACATTAGATAACAGTAAAATTATGACTGAAATATATTCTATTAATGATTTTTAACAAAAAATATACAAAAAATACTGCATTTTCTCTTCTTTTCTACATCAAATTACAGAATCCCTTTTTATTTCTGAGGTGTAAATGCAAAACATAAACTAGGCAACGAATGCATCTCTGGACATTCACAATGTCCCCTGCTGTTAAAAAAACCTGTATGGGCGAGCGGGGCTGCAGCCGGTCAGTGTGGTTTGGCCTCGTAGTTTTGTTTTTTTGGGGTCATGTAGTTGTCATTGAGGAGAAACGTGTGTAGGCGGGGCTGACCAAAGCGCCTCACCATGATGCCGGCTCACATGCTGCATCACATTAGTTGTACTTTTTTGTAGTTTTATATTTATATATATATATATATATATATATACTTATATATGCCTCCATCCATCTATGATGTGGTGCATCAGTACAAAGTTAAGACATAAACTCGTCTTTTGACCAAGCAGTGCTGACAGAACAACAATGGGCATGCGCACGTTGAGGGGGTGACATCATCGTTTCATACAACGATACAACGGCGGTTAGATTTCACCTGCAGCTCAGATGGTGATTTGAAAATCTTAACTTTAGTGAAAACTCAAAATGTGGAGAGAAATATCAGTTTTCAAAAATATCTGAATATGTGTAGATCAGGTCTGAAGCTTTAAGGATTTCTAGGTTTTTGGTTTTTTTTAGGTTTACCAGGACACTAAAAAAGTAAATAAAAAGACACTAACACAGAGACGTGCGTGTGTTATCTGTGAGATTTAGAGAGTGATTGATCGCCCTGAGGTCGAGCTGCCGTGTCGCCGTCCGTACCTTAGCGAATCCAGGCAGCTCTTTGGAGATCATGGTCTGGAACTGGGTGGTGTTCATGGTCGGTTTGTCGTCTGCAGCTTTATGAAACTCTGTGACCAACGAGTTGATGGCCAGCTCCAAATCTGTGTAAATGATTAACTCCATTTTAACTGTAACAGTCAGCTCATGTTGACAGAATGAGTCACTCTGTGTTAAAAGCCTCAACTCAAATCGAATAAACTCGTATTAAATCTTAGTTAACAGCTTTGTCGGGGTCTTATCCAGGCAGGAAGTAACTAAGATTTTATACTAGTGTATTCGATCTAATAAGTGCCTGGTAACAATGTGCTTGAGTATTTTTTTTTGTATCCTCCTGCTCTACATCTCAAAAAAAAAAAAAAAAAAAAAAAAAAAAAAAATATTCATAAGTTTAGTTACTTACATAGTTATTTTAGGTATCTTTTTTTAACTTTATTTTACTAATTTTTGGTAATCTTTGGGTGTTGTCTCCTTAAGATGCTCATTGCCTTCTCCCTGTATTTCTGAAAGAAATCAAACCAATTTTCTCTGGTTTTTAAAGAGTAAAATAAAATAAAATAAGAATAATGGTAAATAATAATCTAAATCTCTTAAGTAACTAAACTTATGAATAAAAAGTGCTGTGAAAAAAAGCTAATTACATTTGAGATGTAGAGCAGTAGCATAAAATAAAAAATACTCAAGAAAATATTTACCTTGCACTTATTAGGTACAGTACTGAAGTAAAAGTACTTAGTTACTTCCTGCCTGGATAAGACCCCGACAAAGCTGTTAACTAAGATTTAATACGAGTTTATTCGATTTGAGTTGAGGCTTTTAACACAGAGTGACTCATTCTGTCAACATGAGCTGACTGTTACAGTTAAAATGGAGTTAATCATTTACATTTTTAGTTACTACGTGCAGAAATTATAGAGGGCACGGTGATGTGATTTTAACCCTTAAACACCTGGATTAACATCAGTTTAATTGTGCTGCATTTAGATGCCTTTTATGAGCATTTATACCTCTGAAATGAAAGTGTTTCTGAAAGAAATCAAACCAAATTTCTTGGTTTCAGAGGTATAAACGCTTGTAAAAAGCATCTTAATTCAGCACAAGAAAACTAATGTCGACGCAGCTGTTTAAGGGTTAAGTTACTTACTATGCAGTGAAAACAGAATGAATAATTTGATGGCAGTATGCACATGAAACAGCATAAATATATGCATGCAGTGTTTATGGATAAACAAAATGTTTCAGTGCAGAAGAAAAATTTTGGCATTGTTTGTTTCTGCAACCATGGAAACGCTCCATTTGCATGTTTATGTATCATATCAATGTTTGTGAAATGATGCAGCGTATGAGCTGTTTTTGTCATCGTGAGGTTGTTTACTGAGATGTTTCTGCGTCTCCAGCAGCTCTTTAACCACCAGAATGTATTTTAAGCCAAAACATACAGTAACCAAGTGTTTTTTGTGCTTAAACCTCACCACAAGTTAACCACGTCATTGCTGAAACATTGTTTTAACATGTCTACAACATAATAACATATAAATGTAACGTGTGAATTGCAGAAACATGAAACACTGGTTCTGTCAGAGGAGTAACAGAGTTCCTGGTGTTGCAGAGTAACCGTCAGTATGTGAAACGTTCCTGAGCTGCGTTCAGTAATCTGCCCGTCAGTGTTGACTTTGTAGGAGGGAAATCAGCATCAAACAGCCAGCAGCGCTGCAACTATAGACCTCTTTCTACAAAAAGATAAAATAATCTGTTCACACTGTAGTTTGGCAAAAAAACAAGAGAAGGTAAATTATTTCAACCCCATCGTCGGCAAAAATGTTTACATTTCTGCAAACCACGTTAGATTTGTCTGTTGTGAATACGATGAAACTTTTCACCATTTTGACGACACTGTGGTCAACATGTGGTTAACAAAAAAAATGTGAGTGTGTCTCAGGAAAAATCATGTTTTTGCTTAAAATACCAGTTTTTTGGGGTGCAATCCCAGCTGGGAAAATGGCGACGGTTCACTAAAAAGAAAAGAAAAAAAAAAACACGTTTGAGGGCCGAAAAGCTGCAGCCGAAAACAGCAACAGGACACTAAAATGCTGCAGGAACCACAGCAATGGATTACTAAAAAACACCACTTTGGGGGGTTAAATAGCTGCAGGTGTAAAAGCCGTTGATTACACCCACGTTTCAGGAGCACCTGGTAGAGCGGGCGCCCCATGTACAAAAGCTATGTCCTCGCTGCAGCAGCTGCAGGTTCGATTCCAACCTCGGCCCTTTGCTGCATGTCAACCCCTCTCTCCCTTTAATGCTGTAACGGTCCTGTCAATTAAAGGAAAAAAAAGTGACATCTCCTCTGGTGATAACATCCCAGTAACCATGGCGATGGATGTTCAAAACATCAGCAGCTTTATTTCTATTGCAGCCACCAAACTAGCCGTCATTATTTCCAATCCAAGGCCACGTAGGCGTGTTACGGAGCCATGATGGAAAGGCGAGCTCCTCATATGTGGGAGCGGCCACGTATGAGGGATTTCTGGGAGATGTAGTCCACGATTTCACAGAGGAATTGTGGGTTAAAAACTTTCTCAGAGTTATGTGATGCAATAACAGCTCTTGTAGCTCCTGCTGCATCATGAGGGAGCCAGTTCCTACTGACAAGCACATAGACACAGCATCATGTGACCTCACAGCATCATGTGACCTCACAGCATCATGTGACCTCACAGCGTCATGTGACCTCACAGCATCATGTGACCTCACAGCATCATGTGATCTAGAAATTACTAAAAAAGTGTTTCCACTGCAGTTTTGTAAAATATAGCTTTTACGAATCGCCTGAAGTACCGCCTCATGCGAGCATAAAAACTTTTTTGCAATAAATGCAATTTTTTTTCCCAAGTGGACGTCTTTCTATTAGGCATTTTTTAATATTTGCAATTTCATTTTGCTCAATTTAAGGGTTGTTGGAAACCCACCTGGTGTCATTTTTCGGTCAAAACAAGAAAAAAAACAGAACAACGGCTACCTTTAAAATACAAACTCTGTCAACACCAACTAAACTGATTCATCATCACTAAGAACTGTGTTGCTATTATGCCACATTTTGTTACGGGGCCCCAAATCACACATTTTGGTCCCCAGAACGTAGTTTTCAGAGCTCAACTTTTACAGCGTCCTCAAACCGAACGTCTCCTGAAGCGTCTCTAATGTCCTCCAGCTCACAACAGCTGAAATTGGAGAGAAGTCTGACAGAATCAGGGAGTTCCTCCTTAAACACTGAAATTATGACAGAAGAATGCGGCCCCCGGTGTGTGTGAGGGGCCCTCAGCAGCTGTTTGTGGAGCCTCGGGCTGTTAGACGGAGAGTTTGAACAGTTAAACAGCTGAATGAGATCAGAGCGAGCTGCTCTCAGAGGACTCTTCTCTGTTGTTGTGAAAGAGGGCGGCGGCCGCAGAGCTGCTCCGACAATATTCAACCGAAATCTGCCTGATCCCAAACCAGCCGCTATAATGTTCCCGTCGAAAACCAGCTCACAGAACCAGTCCACAAAACCGGATTCAGACAGTTTACTGATTCCAACAGTGAAGGTTTCTGACCCTCTAAGCTTCGGCACAGTAAAGTTCACAGGAGGAGTTTAGCTTTAGGAAGTTCAGAAATATGATCCTGCAGAAGCAAAAATGTTGTGTTTTATACGAATTGATGTAAATCCTAAAAGCAAAATGAAAATAAAATAGAGAAACTCACTACTGATGTTGAAACACACACTGTTGTTTCACTCACATCTGTGAGATTCAGCCGGACGATGTCAAAGGTACCTGATCACTGATCATAAACGGCAAACGAACCAATCAAATGCAGTTTTTATTTTACCTGGATGATAATTAGTATCACATCAAATTAATCTTTCACAAAAATGTCCAAGTTAATTATGTTTATAATTATAAACAGCTTCAATATTTTGCAAAAATACATAAAATAACAACATTTTCCAAAGATTCAAAATGTCGTCTTTGTGATGTTATGCTTTAAAACGAATGGCCTGAATTATTACATAAATGTAAGTTTTATTAGTAGTAGTAGGTAGTAGTACATCATTATGTAATATGTGAGCACAATCATGAAAAAAATCATTTTATAGCATGTCGGCTTGAGTTCAAGAAAGGCGCTATAGAAATCCAATGAATTATTATTATTATTATGTCATCAAAAATCAAGTCATTAAAAATTGTCATGGTATAGCAGGTTGATAAAAATTAAGAAAAGAAGTCAGAGTATGGCATGTCGTCAAATCATGACAAATGACGATAAATCATTGAAAAAGAAAATCATAGTATCAGTAGTACTACTTCTAGTAATTTTTATTTGAAAGAACTTTAGAAGAAATGAGACACGCAGAAAATATCAGCTCATGGCGAGCATTTCTAAAATCTCAGCCACGCCCTGTGTCCACATACTTATGGCCACATATGTTTGACAGCTATCAGCGTTGCTTTGCAGATTTTGACATTTTTTCAGCAACAAACTCTCACTCACATCCTGTCAAATACCGACACTCGGTCTTTGTTCAGAACATTATCCCATCCGTGACGGCGGGGGGGGGGGGCTACATCATTGTTTCATCATTTTATCTTTTTATTTATTTTACACTTTCTGTTTGTTTGTTTTCAAAAGTTACTCCATTTCTGAAAATACACTATGAAATGAACATATTTTGCCTTTTGCAATAACTTTGCAACAATATCTGCCGTCGATCTCCATCTGTCTGATTTATTATGCAAAACATTATAAATGATCAGTTTTTGCTCATTAAATGTATAATGTTTTTCAAAATGAACTAAGAATGTAGATTTAAAAAACAACAACTTTGTTTTAACACTTTTTTTGCTCAAGTTTAGCATGTCGTTAGTTTTCCTGAAAAACATCATGGTTTGGTTTAAAATGAGTATGTAGTATAATAAACATACTTGCACAATATATTCTTTTTAAAATAACTAAAATAACGCTGACTTTTAGTTTCACACAAGACACAAACGGCGGCCTCTGAGGTGAAAGTCCAGAGTTTGTTTGAAGTGGGACATTAAGCATTGCATTGTTTTGTTGCTATAACTTTTGGCATCATTAAAAACTATTTTAAATCGTAAAATCTCGCCACGACACTTCCTGTCATTTTAATCTGTGTGACATCATCGCTGTGGGCGTGGCTGAAAGTCAAACAGAGACTTGTTGGCTCGTGTTCAAGTGCATGCTAAAAACAAACAGGTTGTAAGAGGGTAAATATAAGAGTTTTAGATTTCTTAAAACATTTTATTCAAATAGTTAGGCTTTATCTTATCACATTTCAAAATAAAATCACGCCACAGCACTTCCTGTCATTTTAATCAGCGGCGTGGGCGCGGCTGAAAGTCAAATAGAGACTGATTATGTCAGTTTTGAGTCGATCATTGCTAAAAAAATGAGCAGGTTTTAAATAAACACAAGTTGTTGACACATAATAAACATTTTATTTTGATAAAGTCATCTTGCCAATAATCACATTTCAGAATAAGAGCAGTGTCTTTAGTTTTAGTTTTAGAAGTTGTATCCTGAGTGAGTTTATCTCTTGTTTGTTTGCTGAAGGTGTGAACTGAAGTGGAAAACTTGACAAAACATATGCAGCACCTCTGCAGTGATCAGTAATCTTACATCTTTAGTTACTTTGGTACTTTAAGTATATTTTGATGCTTGGACTTTTATGTAAGAGTGATTTTTGCTTTAATTTAATTTTGATTTAGGACTTTAACTTGAACAGTCTTTTTCAGCCTGTAGCACTGAAGAAACAGATCTGAATGCTTCTTGCATTTATAAAAACAGTGTGCACAAATATTTTATTGTAGTGTAATTCATTTAAGGGTTACTCTGAAAACACGTTAGTTAAAAGGAAAAAACAGAAACTTTTCACCACAAATAAATAATCTCGTAAAAACTTCACATGCACAGAGACGTTGGAAAGTTGCAGCTGCTGACTTCAGTTCAGCCTCAGCGGGAGAAAAAGACGCTCGAGAGTTTCTGCCACTCGATTAATTTCCATGTTAATGAGCTGTATTTGCAAAATGTGTGTTATCAAAAGCAAAGCAATGAAAAAGAAAGAAAAACACGAGTTCAGTGTAATATTTGCATGTTATTAATAATCAGTGTACACTTTTTTTGTCATCACGCGCATGAAGCATGAAGAAATTCCTCTAAACTTTTATTCTATAGAAAATCATTTTGATTTTGCACAAATAAAAAGTCCAGCTTCCCTGCAAATATCACTCCTCTTTTCCTTCTACTCTGATCTGATCGCTCTAATCGATATGTGATCGATCAGCCCGCAGCTGAGCTTACCTTAGTCGCCATCTGTGCAGGTTTGGTGGTCAGAAAAAAAACTCCGAAAGCTCACCGACAGACCGACAGAGACACCGAGCAGAGAGCGACTGAGAGCTGCGCACCGTTTCCTGCTGAGAGTCCTCCCACTGCGCGCGCGCACGCACACGCGCGCACGCACACATGCACACACACACTCGTGTATCTGAGTGTTTGTAAAACTTTTTGTTGACATGCTTTTTTTCTGTTTCTGTTTGTCTTTAAAGTTTCTTTGTGTCTTAGCTCGAGGTTGTTATCAGCCACACCCAACACACACACACACACACACACACACACACACACACACACACACACACACACACGCACACACACACACACACACACACACGCACACGCACACACACACACACACACACACACACACACACACACACACACACACACACACAGCTGCTGGACATCACAGTATTTACAGTTACTGTTAAAATGAGATGAAAACTGTGAAAAAAAAGTCCAAGTACCCAAATACAACTTTGAGGTACTTGTACTTTAATTATTTCTGCTACTTTATGCATATACTGTGCTAAACTTGTTTTTGATAATTTAAAGTTACTTTGGAAATTCAGTTTATTAATACAAAACATAATCAATTTAATAAATGATTATATATTATTATGAATTAAACTCATTTGAGCTCCACCTTCACCAGCTGCAACTTTAATGTGATGAACACATTAATGCATCAATAATCACAATCCAATAATATAATATTCTACATATTTAGTACTTTTGATACTATAGATATATTCTGCTGGTAATACGTTTGTACTTTTACTTCACTGATATCCTGAGTACTTTTACTTGCAGGAGTATTTTTCTCCTGAAGATAGCAGCTGATAGGAGCAGGAAGTCAAACACACCTGAGGCAGTTTTCCTCTGAATGTTATCTGTGTGTTTCAGAGCTCAACGCTGAGTGCAGCACTGAAGCATGATGGGAGAGTGGCGGTGAAAGGGGTGCAGGAAGTTCAACAGGTAAGATTCAAATAAATGAACTGAGACCTGAAAGTGACCAATCACAGCTGACATTATTTAACTGTTGTTGAGCATTTTAAACTTGGTGCTTTATGATAAAGTTTGTTCTTATAATTATACATATTTATTATTAATAGAATAACTGTTTTGTAGTCTGTGCAGCAACAGAGTACTCTACAATAAAGTATCCATTTACTCTTACTTTTATTTAAGTAAGAAGTCAGAATCAGGTTTATTGTTTATTTATTTTATTTTTAAATTTATTGTCACAATCTTTCTCATCCGGAGGGTCCTGCAGCAGACTGCAGCCAATCATCTTCTCTGCTTATGATCAGCTGTCCTCGGCAGCTGAGACTTTACAGTTTCCATCAGTGTTGTTGTTTTTCTCCTCAACTCGTTCACACCTTCACTCGTCTCCAACTCTCCAGCTCTACTCTACTCTACTCTACTCTACTCTACTCCAAAAAAAGCCGACCGTGTACTAAGAGGTACTAAAAGGTGACATGAAACACTGCAGACCACTGATTGGTCAGAGAGAATCGTCACTGCGTCATTGCATCATCAATGTGCAGAAAGCACGGAAAACCCTGAACAGCGCAAACCCATGCCCGCCATTTTTAAACAGTTACATTTTTCCAACAGTTATTGTAGTGGCCACAGTTTTATATCTTTTTTGTCCTTTTCTCTCTGCGTGCTGGAGCGGGCTGTCGGACCATCAGCTGTTTGATCCGCGATGATGAAATGCTGTGGCTGTCAAACACTCAGCTGTTCTACGGTCAAAGTTGTTTGCTTTTTTACATGATTGTTCAACCCTTCTGCCCTCGCTGCGTTTTGGTGTGAGATTTTCGTCGCCGTCATGAGAGCGTGAGACACACGGCAGATGCGTGGGAGTTGGCAGCCCCGGTGGGGAAGTGCTTTCGATTATTTTTCAATTAAGCACTACTCCTTAAAAAATATTGTTCTCATTCTTACATTTTATAACATCTTGGCCACGGGTCCGGATAGGACGAGGCTTTGGTCCGGTCCTGGACCACCATCAGCTAGTTGGTGATGCTGATGAAGACCCTTAATAAAATATTAAAAGACATGAATTCATATTTCATATTTTTTTTCATGCTTTAATTACTTTTATTACAAAGTGAACCCTCTGCTCAAACCAACAGGCAGTTCTGAGTCAGGGTCCTGGAGGGTCCTGGAGGGTCCTGGGGGGTCCTGGAGGTGTTGGAGACAGTCCAGTCTGTGTGTGACGACGGTTTGGAGGCCCCGGTCCTGGAGGCTGAAGGAGCAGAAGGAGTCGTCGGGTCGTTCCTGGTTCGTCATGTCTGCTTCACTGACAGCAGCCAGGGCGGGAAAACAGAAAATGCAGAAGATTTGGAGGTAAAACCTCCAAACAAACACACCAATAATCGAGTGATCAGATGATCAATAACCTGCAGTGAGTCCTACCCGAGCTCAGAGTCACGGCGATCACTGATGGCGTCACGCTCTCCGTCGTCCTTCACAGTTCTCACTCGGCTGTTTGAGCGCTCAGTTCGACGTGTTGCCATGGAGATCGTCCTCTGCTCTTCGTCGTCACTGGAGCCGCTGAGAGAAACAAGCACAAAGTCTGAGGCAGCAGTTTTATGAATTATGTGTTTATGAGACCGTCCTCCCCGAAAACACGACCTAAAAGCTGCTAATTGCGACCCGTATTTATATTTATTGATAGGCGGCGACTTCTAGCAGCCGGAAAAATTCTGACGGAGAAAAGTCAGGTGACAGTCCAGTCGCCAGAAGAAAATGTTGGCATACGTTTCTGCAAACCACGATATATCACATTTCTATATTTAATGCGTGTCATCAACATTTCTAAAGTAACGTAGAATCTGAGCTGACTCCGTCATCAGGAGCTGGAGGGGATGTTGGATTTCGTGTCGTCTCAGTGAGAAACCTGCCAAGTTGCAGACTAAGTTAAAAACCGACATACAGCAAAACCAGTCGCGATTTAGTGCTTCAGTGCAGCTTTTTTCCAGCAGATTTTTAGGTATCAAAAGTGGGCGTTTTTCAGCGACCCCTCACTGTTTGTCCTTATGTGATTCTGTCACCAAACCTGAGTCCTTTCAGCCCAAACATGATCTTTTCCTGACTAACCACACGTAACCACAGCATTATTGAAAAGTAAAGTTTCACTATATCTGCTGTCTGATAAAACCCCTCTGCCACCAAAATTCGCAAGTGTACGCAGGTTTCTTTACTACAACCCGCTACATTTAGAAAATTAAGTATTAATTACTTTAAAAAAAAGGAAAAAACTAGGAAAAAGTATGATCATAATTACATATTTAAAGTTATGTTATAGAATTATTATAATTATTTGTGCATTTTTCTGAGTCATGATTGCTTTGTTTGTTTTTTTAAAACTTTTTTGTTTTTGTTTCTTCCTTTCTTTCTTTCTTTCTTTCTTTCTTTCTTTGTTTCTTTCTTTATTTCTTTTTTTCAAACTAATTTTCAGGTAATTTTCTTTCACTTTTCATTAATTTCTTACTCATTTTGGGGTCTTTTCTCCTTGAGTTGCTTACAGCCTTCTTCCCATATTTTTCAAAAAAATCAAGGTTCAGATGTCAAAGGGTTAAAGAATTATTTCATTGTTTCTTTAAAATCACTCAGAGGACTGTTACACTCACAGCTCGTCCTCGCTGTCTTCCTGGCAGGTCAGAGGTCGCGGGCAGACGACACACGTGTTTCCCAAACTGTGGAAACATGGCCGACAGTACACGCCTGCAAAAACAAAACAGCAGCTCGTAAAAAAGAAAAAAAAGACACTGAGACACTCAGAGAGCTGCGAGCTGGGACAACACGCCGAGGACAGGAAGTGGAAAATGAACTGCAGCTTCACTTCAGACTCACGTGATAATTTGGACATTTAAAGTGAGTCAACAGGAAATCAAAGGTAAGAAACAACAGAAGTACCAGTTAACCCTTTGAAATCATCACTTTTCTGGTGCTGCATTCAGGAGCACTATAACCTTTGGATGCTGAGCACATTGGTTTGATTTATTTCAAAAATCCTGGTAAAAAAAGGCAACGTATATTTAATAAGTATCATCAACAAACGCACATTACACATAATCAGTGAATTTATAAAAATACATTTTAAAAAGTTATGGAAAATGGTCCAGAGAACTTTATTCATATCATGATTAGATATTTGAAATCATTTTATTTTCCAGAATTCTTATTTATTTCTTGATTTTAAGCAGTTTTGGGGTCATTTACTTGTTTGATTTCTTGTTTAAAAAAATATTTATTTTGCTACTTCATTACTGTTATTTTACATTTTGTGCCATTTTTTTGTTAGTTCGTTTTGTTTTGGGGAATTTTTTGAGGGTAATTTTTGTATACTTTTGACTAATTTTTTGCTAATTTTTGAATAATTTCCTCTGGAGTTGCTCTCTGTCACCTTGCAATGCTTTTGAGAGAAATTAAGCCAATATGTCCGGTTTCAAAGGGTTAAATGTGTTTAGAAAAAGCAGTTTACAAACAGTGAGAGCAGATATCTGAAGTCCGGTCACAGAGTCATCAACAGAAGCATTGCCACGATAAACAGGAATTATCAAACTCATTTTACACATCTGTACAGATGTGTGAAGTCACAGTGTGTGATTTTGAATTTCAATAACTTGCGTCTTATCTTCAGTCTCTTCGGCCTGTTTAGACATTTTTGGGGGAGGAAACAATGTGAGTTGGAACAAACAGAAGCTCCAGATCAAAACGTAATTATTAATCTTAAAGGAAAAACAGATTTTAGAAATTAAACCATAAAAATGTTGAACTTTCTGTCCGTCATCAGAGGCCCAAACACCAAAATGACGTCAAAGAACTAAAAACAACAAAGCCAGACTGCTGCTTAAGTGATATTTTCAAAATGTTGATAAAACACAATTACGATATGACTGTGTTTCCACTGAATGATGTCATGTGACTTCTCCTCTGGTGATAACATCCCAGTAACCATGGCGATGGATGTTCAAAACATCAGCAGCTTCATTTCTATTGCAGCCACCGCACTAGCCGTCATTATTTCCCGTCAATTCACAATTTCAGTTTGCACAGTTTGAGAGTAAATGGAAACCTGCCGAGCGCTCGACAATATTCGTCATTCAAAAAGGGGAAACCGGAAGACCTACGACTGCGAATAAACCAACACGTTCTCATTCCAAGTCGTCTCATTTTGATGCTTTGCAGTGGACTTCCACGTCTACATATTTCGTTCTACGTATCCTTCTGCGTTTGCAGTATTTGACGACTTTGGAATGAGAACGGGCTGAGTCAGGGTCCTGGAGGGTCCTTGAGGGTCCTGGAGGGCTTTAAAAAATGTTTGTGGTTCTCTCCTGGAGACGAGATCCTCCAGCCGGCCTCCGATCGTAGCAGAAGTCATTTCTAGTTTTCTTGATTTATTTATAAAGTTATTTAGTACACTGTCACGTTATCGTACGCTGCTGGACCCGAGTCACTAGATCAGTTCTTTTCATGCGTCAACATCGACTGAATGACAATAAAACGAACCTTGAACCTCGAAATAATCGAGTTCAGGTAGCTCAAAATCGTGCTGAAGTACTTGATGTCTCTCTGTCGCACCCTCAGTCTGTCTGTAACCGCAGCTGTGGACACTGAAGGGTTAACTGGCCTCAGGTCAGCACTCAGCTACAGTTACAGTCTGTTATCTGTCTGACTTCAGCTGAGTCAACAGCGACACTCCCTCAGCACACACACACACACACACACACACACACACACACACACTCTTCAACAATAGAAGAATTCCTGTGTGTTAAATAAGGGTTAAAGTCTCTCTGACTCTGATCCTCAGTGACTTTAAATGACTCACTGAACTTTTATTCCTCATCCGATCGTTCAGACCGTTTTACGTCGTCTTTGCAAATTTAAGTTAGCGAGCAGCTTCTACATTGATGAAGCCTCTTATGATGAAACATTATTGTGACGCCGCGTTACTCCGCGTTACTCCGCTGGTCGCTTGTATCCATCCACAGTCCCGCCCGCTCTCTAACACAGAGAGTTTCTCTGAAGTTATTTCCTGGATTTATGCAGAGCTCTTCAGAAAGTCACTGGTGCTGCAGTTTGAGTGGCTGTTTTTGTGCGAGATACGTTTAATTTTTTGAAATTGTCCCGGCGTCTGGTCGTGCCGCCAGCTCAGCTCACGTCGCCGACATCCCACCGTGCTTTGTGCGGGAAATCAGTCGCTTCCCAAAACACAGTGAACGGGAGCGGATTTCTGGTCGCGTGAAGTGGCGTACGGTGGGGCAGCACCCTGAGAGCCAAAAACTGCAGTTCCTCTAACGTCCACTTGAGACCGACTCCGAAACAGAGTCAGGTCCCACTGACCCCCGTGTTAAAATGGGGGTCTACTCCACAGCTCCACAGCTTTGGTCTCCATCAGATCACATGACCCTGATCAGCCGAAACGCGTCGCTCTAATAAAGTCGTTCTTTAAACAAACTGTTGCTGCAGCTCTTCGATCTCTTCAAGACTTTCTTCATTCTCATGCACCTCGGAAGTTAGTGAAGTAACAGAAACCTCCAAACCTCTGCTTCCATGAGGCTCACACACCGGAGACGCACAGCGGCCGAGTGTCACTGTCAAACATCTGAAATACTATTTTAAATGTCAAACATCTGAAATATTATTTTAAATGTCAAACATCTGAAATATTATTTTAAATGTCAAACATCTGAAATACTATTTTAAATGTTTGACAGTGACATCTTTTCTTTTTTTTCAGAAACACGTATTCTTCCTCTGCGGATGCACGATCTCTACCTGGACACTGTGGGAGATCACAGGAGACCATGTTGTCCTCGTCCTGTCTCACCACCTCTCCACAGGACAGACAGCTGACTGAGGACAGACCCAGCAGCTGAGACAGGTGGACACCTCCAGGTAACCTGAGACACACACAGATTTCATTAAACTTGAGGTGCCAGAAAAACTTCACAGTCAGTGACGGAGAGGACCGAAGCTCTGACATCAGACTGTGGGTCAAGTGTTTCATTAACCCTTTGAAACCTGCGCAAAGACATGGGACGAATGCAATGAGCAACTTAAAGGGAAATGACAGAAAAAAACAATAGAAGGTACAAGAAAATTTAAATATCAAAACACTGTCATTTTTTAAAATGATGATTCACACAGATCCACTGACAGCTATTTTTGTCGTAGCAGGAAAGAAAATTAAGAATTTGTCAGGAACTCAAAAATAACAAAATTTATAACTTTATCAGCACGGAAACTGGTCCTTCTCCAAATGAACGAAGTCATATTTTTCTATCTTCTTGTTTCTTTTGGTAGCCAATCACAACGGGCCTTTATTTCTTCACTTTGTGCAACTGCATGTTTGTTTGCTTTTTAATGTTTCTGTGTGTGTGTGTGTGTGTTAGCGTGTATGAACATGTGCCCATATGTGCGCATAAGCGCACATATGGACACACGCACATACAAAAAGATAAGGAAATGACCCAAAAATAATGACCCTAATAATCCTTTAGAAACAATTTCAAATATATATCTCTGGAAAAATCCTCCCCAACTTCCCCAAATTCCCTCCCTGCCTTTTTTCACCAGTTTGCCAAGGGTTCAAAGGGTTAAATAATGTTGCACAACTCAAGTGATGTCAAACCAGGTTTCAAAGGGTTAACGTAACAAATCACAGATCAAAACGTCACGGTTTGCTGGTTCGATTCCTCTGCTGGTATGTTGATGGTAAACTGCAGAGTGACTCTGAGATTAAATCAGAAAACGTGTTTGTACCGCAGCAGGAGAGTCTGAAGACGACTCCCTCCTCCTCCTCCTCCTCCTCCTCCTCCTCCTCGGTCAGCTCGGCTCCTGGCTGTAGACCTCCTCAGGGCTCGTCCCTCCTCCCTCCTCTGATCCAGGATCTGCTGCCGGAGGAACCGGATCCTCTCCTGACAAACACACAAACAACAACACACCTCTTCAGTTTTACATTTCACTTTCTCTCCTCAACACATTCAGGTTTTTATCTCCTCGTCTTACAGACTCTGAATGCTGCCGAGGAGCCTCTGAGCAGCACAGACTCTGTGTGTGTGCGTGTGTGTGTGTGTGCGTGTGTGTGTGTGTTAACATGGAGCGTGAGGAATGATGCAGAGATAAACTGACATGTCGTAACAGCAGACCGACTGCTGACTGATGGACTGACGCTGAAGCCTGAACAGAGCAGCTTTGTGTGTTGAGCCCGCGGCGCTTTTTAACTGAACGTCTTCGTGATGCAGCTGCGCTGCAGGTTTCTGTGTTTTTAAAGGACAACAAATCAGGTAAATGTAGATTGCAAAAAGTGTTTAGATGTGGTGAAGTAGAAGTATAAAGTAGCAGAAAATAGAAATACTTAACTATCCTGTCATAAATTTTATAAACTACAGTATTTGAATTAATGTACTTAGTTATGATCCATCACTGCTCCTGCTGCTACTGTTACGGACGTAAAGGTCAAAAATCAGCGACTCAAACCCATCGGTTCACGTTAAAACTTTATTTAAAAGCTCTGCTTCAGTGAAAGACTACACTCATGTTATTTTGTCATCTACTGTAATTTAATTATTTACGACATCTGTGCGCCCTGGAAGAGGGATCCCTCCTCAGTCGCTCTTCCTGAGGTTTCTACCTTTTTTTCCCATTATAGGTTTTATTTGGGGAGTTTTTACTAAGTCGATGTACGAACATTGTAACACTTTATAGTTTGAAAAGTTACACAAAGCTCTGACAGTTAATCTGTTTTAAATTAGTCTGCTAAATTTTGTTGTGCGTCTGAAAAGATAAATGTCCTCATTTTATGGAGGATATTGAAATTCTCTCGGGCCGAGCTGAGGGGAGCTCACGTGTTTTTGTTCCAGTGCTGCTCAAACCGACAACGAAATGTTAACGAAATGTTAATAACTGCTGGGTAAGATGATCATTTCTGTCACTGTGTGTGTGACAGGTGCAGCCGTAAGTTCACAAACACTGAAATGACATTCGTCCTCTGCAAAAAAAAAAAAAAAATAAAGTTGAACACTGAATACCTACCCAGTTAACAAATACCTGCATAGCCAAATATTTAATATCTTTGGATCTGGCCCCAGAACTCAGCATTCATTACTCCACCATGAGACGTCTCTAATGTCGTTTCCGCTCATATTTGGCGTACATATCCTGATTGCTCCTGATTGGGCAATGCTACAGATGTTTCCTAGCAACAGATTGAAACACCACTAAAGTCTTTAAGAGCTGAGACATTTCTGATTTTTTTAATAGAGCGACCTGATGTTTGAAAGTGGTTTCTGAGGACTCTGTGAGGCGTCTCTGGGGAGCTGCCGAGACTGCAGAGCGGTGGTCTCTGCTGTGTCGTGTGCTGCCTGTTTCTTAGTGTGTTTTCGGGGTCTTTGAGACTCTGCAGGTCTCAGGGGGACTCGTTCAGACCTGCCTCCTGCTTCATTCTGCAGATTCTTCCCATGCCTCTCTGCGCTGTGACCTTTCACCCAAAACCGCTGCTCCTTCTCCGAGGGTCTGATAACAGCCTGTCTGTCTGTCTGTCTAAAAAACACACCTGTACAGTGAGAACAGGAGGGGGCGGGGCTTACAGGGGGCTTCTTCTCCTCCTGCTGCATGTCACCTGATCTTCAGGGTGATGAGGTCAGAGTTGAAGGATCAGATTACACCGTCTTTTTGACTTTCATCCAAAATCCCTCCAGAAAACTTGTGTGTGTGTGTGTGTGTTCTTGCACATTCCACATTGTGGGGACTGAAACATGTATTTTAGGACCAGAGTGAGGACATTGTTGGAGAGTGAGGACATTGTTGGAGAGTGAGGACATTGTTGGACAGTGAGGACAGTGTGGGTGGTTCTCACTTCTTCAAATGCCTGTTTGAGAGTTAACACTTGGTTGTAATGTTGGTGGGACAATCGGGGGGTTGGGGTTAGGCATTTCATTGTGATGGTATAGGATAAGGGGCATTTTGTAATGCATTATTTCACCCCTCTGAAACCTGGATCACCATCAGCTGTCTCGAGCTGCCTTCCACATATTTAACCCTTAACTCTGAGCAAAGTAGTTTGATTTCTTTCAGAAACAGGAAAAAGAGGTTATCAGTAGTGTGGTATGAAATATCCTGCAATCAGTCATTGAAAGGTGACAAACAAATGACCTCAAAAACTATCAAATAAGTAGCAGAAAATATCCCGAAATCTATATTCATGATTACATATTTAAAATTAGGCTGTAGAAAAAAATATTGTTATTATTTATATTTTTCATTTTAGACTTTTTTTCTGATAATTTCCTGTTTTTGTTCTTTTCCTTCTTTTTATTCTAATCTTAGGTCATTTTTTGTAGCTTCTTATCAATTTCTTACTTATTTTGGATCATTTCTTGATAAATTGCTCATTGCCTTATTTTCATGTTTTTAAATGAAATCAAGCCAATTTGCTCAGGTTTCACAGGGTTAATTGAAGTCCTCACAAAGACAGAAGTACAATAATGTGTGTGTGCATGTGTGTGTGTGTGTGTGTGTGTGTGTGTGTGTGTGTGTTTACCAGCTCTCTCTCTGGATGATAGGAGGCACAGACGAGTCGTCTGCAGCGCTGCACGAACCCTCCGGTCAGAGAGATGAGCAGAGCCAGACCCAGCAGGAACCCTGCAACACAAACCCGGACCAGTAAACACCAGTAACACCAGTGGAACCAGTGGAGACACCTGCTGCTGGAGGTTAAATGCCTTGCTGAAAGGCCTCTCAGCAGGAGGAGGTGACTGTTTCATTTCTGCCCATTTAACTTTGCTTTTTGTCTTGAGAATCATCTGATTTTTTTCAGTTATTTTCTTATTCTTTCTTTCTTATTTTTCTTTATCTTTTCTTTTTCTTTATTCTAAATCTTAATAACAGTTTATTTATGTTTTGCTTTGTGCTTCTTCCATATTTAGGCGTCATGTCTGTTTATTACAGCGATCACGTTTTCTCACCCAGGACGAAGCATTTGTTGTAGTCCGGCTCGGACGGCTCAATCAGACACTTCCTGCTGATCACCGTGACGTTTCCTCGCTGCAGGACGTCAAACGAAGCCACCAGGTCTTTGTAGATGTCTGAGGCGTAACCCGACCCGTTCACCTGCACCGCCACCGTGACCGGAGCTGATAGGGCACATGTCACCATGGTTACCAACGCTGTGGCTGACACTCACAGTCATATTTGTATTATCTCACCTCTGGCCACGATGTCCCCCTTCACCTGGTGGTGCACCTGATCCAGCATCCAGAACACAAGGAAGTCCAGCGCCACCAGCAGGCCGCCCATCACCAGGTGTCTGAGGACCGAGGCCACACCCACCAGCACCGCCCGCCGCTCCCGGGACGTCAGGTGAAATGAAACTGCACAACAGATGCTTCAGTTTACTTCAGCTCTGTTCAGCTTCAGGTCACAGGACTTTTTTTTTTCATGCAACAGAACTGAACACACATTTAGGCAAAAGTGATGACATCATTCATCATCAGCCAATCAGGACACAGTCACCTGCTGACGTTAATCAGAGACGATCATATTCCTATTATGATTACTTAAACACAAACACACACACACACAAACACACACACACACACAGACCCACAGGTGTACAGACGTGGTGTGATGTAGGTCCTGGCCTCTCTGCGTGTGATTGGCAGGACTGAGGCTCCGCCCCCTGAGGTCACCTGTTGGTCGAGCTCTTCGAACTGAGCGGTGATGTAGATGTTATCAAAATCGAGCTCACGGAGAAATCTGCGTCTGTACCACACTGCCCTGCGCACACACACACACAAATATAATGACAACTGTAGTCTTTATACATTGTTCAGTTCAGTTAAGTAAACTGAAATAAACTGATGCGTGTACATGAAGCAAACTGAAGCGAGTAGATGAAGTAAACTGAAGTATTTGGATGAAGTAAACTGAAGCGAGTAGATGAAGTAAACTGAAGTATTTGGATGAAGTAAACTGAAGCGTGTGAATGAAGTACACTGAAGTGTGAGTCCTGACCTCAGGAAGGAGCATGCGAGCAGGACGAGGCCGCCGTAGACCAGAGGTTCGCTCAGCTTCTGAAACACCTGCAGTTCAGATGAAAATTCGTCCATGATGTCGTGAGACACCTGCTGCAGAGAGCGGCTGATGTTGGTGTCCAGGTCAAAGGTCACCGAGGCCGAGATGTTGAAGTCAAACTCCCGCTTCATTCGCTCAAACGCTGCGACAGTGGCTGAAGGAGGACAGCGACGGGATTAAAGTTAACAAAGTCAATAAAGTTAAAAACAGAATTTAATAAACGAACTTACGAGCTGCCAGACGTTTCTTCAGATGGTTGGCGATGTAGGCGGGGATGACGCAGAAAAGCTCGGCAGCTAAAACAGACGTGCACTTTTACTAAATCAATCTTAGAGATGAATATCTGAACTGAAACCAAAAATAGTTGTAATTATTGAAAAGTCAGTCGATTATTTTTATGATTTTTGATCTATAAATGTAGTAAAAAATGTCCATGAACAGGATCCAGCTGCAGACTTGATATCTGATACCTCACTCGAACCAACAGGAAGAGAGTCAGATTTAAGGCTTTATATTCTGGTGACATCACAATGACATCATCGACATAATACGCACCGCGGGCGAGGCCACAGAGTGGCAGGAAGCTGTCCACGATATCACACAGGAAGTTGAACTCTCCCAGCAGGTCTGAGCAGTCGGCTCGAGCTTCAGCGAACACCGCCCGGCACTTCCTGTACGGAGAACCAAGTTTGGCGTTGCACACGTCACTGATGTCCACCAGGAAGTGGAGGACGTTCCTCAGAGTGCGCGCTGCAGGGTCAGAGGTCAGAGGTTATGGCTGTATTATGTCAGAGAGAGAGAGAGACAGAGGGAGGGACTAAGAAAATTTTAGAAGTTAAAAATAATTTTAAAAAAAAAAAGACTTTCCAGAAAATTATCTTTATAATTTTAGTATTTTAATTATTGTTAACTTTTTTTTTTTATCTATGTATGTATGTTTTAAAAAAACTTTTTCCTCTTTGTAAATTTTAGATAATTTTCTTGGAGCTCATAACTTCTTCCTGTGTTTTTGAAATAAATCAGCCGATTCTCTCAGGTTTCGGAGGGTTAGAGACAATAATCTTTTTAGTGAGAGAGACTCCCTAACATCCTTAAAGTCTCCTTGAACCTCATCAAACTTAAACAAAAACCTTTTCAAAAACCCCTTAAAACTTCTGAAACCTCCACGAGGGCAGCAAATCCTTTTCAGGAACCTCTAAAATTTCTCTTTATGTATTTTGTGATTCATCTCATTTTTGTTTAACTACAAAACACTTTATAAACATCTCACCAACATGGCGGACGCTGTCAGTCAGAGTGTCGATGAAGTCCTGAACTCTTCCCGCTACAGCGTGAGCGTTACTGCTGATCTCTCTGATTCTGCCCAACACGGCTGCAAACACACAAAGACACGTTTAAAACTACTGTTACTAACTGTATTTTCACTACGTTGTTATGAGGGTGGAGGTGGGCGGGTCTTACAGAAAAGGGGCGTGGCTGCTCTCTGCATCAGTTCCTGTGTTTGATTGGCCGCCAGCTCGGCTCCACACAGTAGACTGGCGGCGGCTCGCTCTGTGTTTTCTAACGTGTTGGTGAGAGGGCCGGTCAGCAGCACCGACATGAACAGGAAGAGGAGGAACTTCCTGCCGTGAGCTGAAACACGAGAGGAGCGTTACTGTGATAGGCTGAGCACGGCCACGCCTCCATCCAAAGCCCCGCCTTAATTTGGGAGCCGCCCCAAATAAAATTTAATGCATACAAAAGTTAAAATAATCATCTGCAGATTAGATAACTTTAATACAATACAAAAAAGCAAGCAAGAAATATCATCAATTAGAAAAATAAAACGAGGTAAATTCAAATAATATAATCATAAAAAAAAACAGGATAAAATGTCTTAAGTGTGACACGGGTCATTTCCTAAAATACAAGTAGTTTGAATTTTTACAGTTTAAAAAGACGGTCATCTTGTTTTTAAAATTTATACAAAAAAAATAAAGTTGTGATAAAGTATGATAATTAACTATAATACAATTCTATGAGGTCAGGTAGTTTGAATGAATTTTTACTGTTTAAAGAGACAGTCAGCTTGTTTTTAATATTAATACAAAAAATGTTAAAGTTCCTTTAAAGTGTGAGACAGGTAAATACCCAAAATACAATTCTATAAACTCAAGCAGATTACATTTTCCAGATAGTCAGCTTGTTTTTAATAAAAATTAAAAAAAAAAAAAAAAAAAAAAAAGGATAGCGTGTCTTTTTAGTGTGACACAGGTAATTAAAAGTTAAAATACTTTGAACACAATAGATTTGTCCTTATTATTTCCTTTTTTGGATGAATTAAACAATTATACAGCACTGAAGTACTGGAGTAAATATAATGAATAACTTTTCACAGGTGATGAACTGACCTGAGCACAGTGAAGGCAGCAGCACGGAGACGTCGGCGCGGACGCCGGCGGACAGTCCCATACCAAAGGCGGCGAGGACGGCCACGGTCAGCGTGGTGTAGACGCACAACCACAGAGGCTGTTTCTGCAGGAAGAGAGCTGTGAGTCCGTACAGAGACGCCAGCAGCAGCCCCAAAACGAACGCCACCAAGCTCCGCCCACCCTCCAACAGATGACCTTTGACCTTCCTCCACCTGGCGTCAGAGCGCCTCGCTGACCTGAGGAGGAAACATGGCGTCATCACCGAGGCTAGAAACCAGGCAGTCTTTGGTCTCAGGTCTAACTTACAGCTTACTGCACTGAAGGAGAAATCTGAGGTACTTCAGTATTTCCTTCTACTTGTACTGTACTTCATTTATGTAACTGCTGTAGTTTTTTTCTATTTAAGATTTATACGAACAAAACATAAGAGCATCTGAAATCTGATGATTTGCTATAGATTCAAGCACTGTAGGTCTACTTCAAATATACAAACACCTTTTTCGTTACCGTCATTAACACTTAACCAAAGTCTGTGATTTGTGAAGAAGTACTTTCTTTTAATAGTAATTCTAATCTCATTTCTTTTGCTAACTCTGTAAAACCTGGACTGACATCAGTTTTCTTTTACTATGTTCAGATGCTTTCACAAATGTTTAAAATCTAACAAAAGCTCGCTGTATCTGCACGCCGGTGTTTACATGTTACCTGCAGCCTCCACACACACGTTTAAATCGGACTTGCTGCTTCCTGCTGGCCGCTAAAGTCTCTCTCTGTGTGTCGGGAAGCTTCCAGGCAGCACGTAAACACTCGCGTGCAGAGACTGCGAGCTCTCGTTGTTACTGTGCGAGGCTTCATACATGATTTTTGGGCGAACTGTCCCTTTAAACGTGAATGGCTACCTGTAAACTTGTTTTTATGTGAGAATGAACGAATGAATCACTGCAGATTGAGACAGAGCCCGTTAGCCTTCAGCTCCCCGCTAGCTGACAGCTGCAGTATTTCTCACCTGTGTAAACTCACCTGTGCAGGACTCCTCTGACAACCCGTCTGACTCCGCCCCTCTCCACCTGGACTGTGATGTCACGTTTCATCAGGTGTCTTTTCCTCTTTTCACTCTCCATCTTGTGTTTCTGTCTCACCTCTGTCTCCTGGAAACCAAACAGACCTGATGTCACTCTGAGAGGCTTCTGGAAATCTGAGCAACTGACAACCTGAGCAACTGACAACCTGAGCAACTGACAATCTGAGCAACTGACAACCTGAGCAACTGACAACCTGAGCAACTGACAACCTGAGCAACTGACAACCTGACCAACTGACAACCTGAGCAACTGACAACCTGACCAACTGACAATCTGAGCAACTGACAACCTGACCAACTGACAACCTGAGCAACCCAAACAGCAGCAGCAGTGTGTCCTGCGGTGTGTCCTGCGGTGTGTCCTGCGGTGTGTCCTGCGGTGTGTCCTTCGGTGTGTCCTGTGGTGTGTCCTGCGGTGTGTCCTGCGGTGTGTCCTGCGGTGTGTCCTGTGGACAGGTTGGATGAATCATGTCTCTCAGTGAGCTGCAGAGACCTTCAGCTCCTCACAGCTGTGAGTTCAGAGTTCATCAGCTTCTCAAACTGTTTTTGGACGAATGATGTGAGGAGAGCTCTCTAAGCTAACCATCGCAGTTTAGTCGCCTGCTTTGTGTCTGTCTGTCCAGCTGTTTGTGTCTGTCCAGCTGTTTGTGTCTGTCCTGCAGCTTCTTGTGTCTGTCCTGCAGCTGCTTGTGTCTGTCCTGCAGCTGTTTGTGTCTGTCCTGCAGCTGTTTGTGTCTGTCTGTCCAGCTGCTTGTGTCTGTCCTGCAGCTGTTTGTGTCTGTCCTGCAGCTGTTTGTGTCTGTCTGTCCAGCTGCTTGTGTCTGTCCTGCAGCTGCTTGTGTCTGTCCTCCAGCTGATTCTGTCTGTCCTCCAGCTGATTCTGTCTGTCCTCCAGCTGATTCTGTCTGTCCTGCAGCTGTGGAGAGGTTCAGTTTGACCGTCCTGCCTCCTGCCGTCCATCGATTCTTCTTCAGCCAATCAGGAGAGTCTCAGGTGTCTCACCTGGTCTTCAGGGCGCTCTTTGGAGCGGTGAGCGGTGCAGGTAATGTCCACTGTCTCAGGATAGAGACATGGATAAATATAAATGATGAGTGAGAACCTGGAGACATGTGTTGATGTCTCTGAGTTCCTCTTTAACTGGCTGATTTCATTTTCCTCTTAAAATTTGTTCGCCATCCAATTTTTTAAATATGTAATTAATTTTTTAAAAATTGAATTATTGTTTCAAAGCACATTTGTAATTATGATAATTATTCAGTTTATTTTATTTCATAATTCCTAAATGTTCAGTGTATTTTTAAGTATAATAAAAAGTTCAAGTTTCTAGTATTTGTTATTCCAAAAAATGTATTTTAAAATTTATTTTACTTTTATTGTAATATTATTTAATTTTTGGTATTCAATTTTTTTTCAAATTTTATTTTGTTTTTATGATTATTAAATGTTTAACTTATTTTTAATCATATTAAAACTTCTTATTATCTCATATTTATTATTCTTAAAATCTTTATTTTTAAATGCATTTTTGATTATAATATTTTTTAATGATTTATTCGATCACAGAGATTATTATAATTAAATTATAAAATGGATTTCTTGTTTTTATTTCACCTTTTTCAGATTCAGTGTATTGATGGAATGATTGCTTAAATTAAACACGGTCTACACAGCTGCTTATTCTGTCCACTGAGCTGCAGAAACAAGTGATTTGTTATTAACCCTTCATGTACTTCCTGTCCTGTCCCTCAGTTCTCTTCATGGGAGTCTCTCACAGCCTCCCGCTGACCTTTGACCTGAAGCTGACAGCAGCCATTTTCTTTATCGGTGAGGTGATGAAACTCTCACATCAGTTTTTTTTTAATCTAAAGTAATGAAACAGCTGTCTGAAATAAACATGTTGGCTCACATCTGCTCCAGCTGTGTGTACGGTGGGTGGAGCTTTGTCCTCCTCCTCCAGGTGTTCGGTCCTCCTGATGTTTCCCAGCATGCTCGGCTCCCGCGGTCGAACATACGTGATGCTGTTCAGCCTGTCGGTGCTCTACAGAGGTAAACTTCACCAAACACAGAAACTCGTGATTGCTTCAGCCTCATATGATATAAAACACTGGTGTATTTTCTTCACGTAGTTTTCTCATTTAATCACAGATAATTGATAACTGATGTACTGTATTAAACTGTGCTGTAATCTTAGGCAGTTTAATGGCAATGATATTAAAATGTGTCTGTTTTATGTATTTCAGGTCCAGTTTTTAACATCCAGCGTAACGTGGAGACAGCTGCTCTGTCTCTGAGCTGTAATCTGGATCTGCAGGTTCATCACAGCAAGTTACTGTGGAGAGACGCCATCAGACCGTTTCTGCTCATCACACAGGAGCTCATGGTGAGAGGACGTCTCGTCCACACTCACAGCGAACGGCTGCTTTATGAAGCTGGACTCAGACACACTGACACTTTCAGATTCATGCAAACATCATCTCACACCTGAGGCTGATGGGAACGTCAGAGTTCTGCAGGTATTTCAGCCAAATCACCAGAAAAAACAACAGCTGGTATTTTATGTTTCTGCAGACCGCGGGTATGTTACATTGGTGTGTATTTTGTATCGGATCAATCGATCAGTCTTTATTTGTAAAACACTTTTTATAAAAGCGAAACTGTAACACAAAGTACCTCATAAAAATAAAAATCCCTTATATACACACACACACACACACACACACACACACACACACTGTAACAGTAACAGGAGTAAGTGGAAAAAATCCCACAGCAGCAGGAGAGAGGCAGAGTGTGTCAACACTCTCCTTAAAGACAATATATGACAGATCGATAAATTCAGATAATAATAATCCGAGGTCATTGATCCGTCTCGTGTTCCTTGATCAGGATGATGAAGCAGAGTTTCAGTTGGAGGCTCGGAGCGTCAGCAGGAAGTTTCAGAACATCAGAGACGAGGTCGTCCTTCAGTACGGATACGACAAATTCAAACCAAAACAAACAGTCGCCACCGGCAACAGCACACAGGAGCAGTTCACCTCCAAGACCATGATGCAGTGTGATGGTGAGAGGACGTTGTCTTTATTATACACAAGACACATCTGACACCATGGGGATGTTACATTTAACAACACTGTGTGTGTGTGTGTGTGTGTGTGTGTGTGTGTGTGTGTTGCAGGTGTGGTGGACGAGGGCGTGCAGCGTTGTGTTGATTGGTTCGGCAAGAAGTGGGAGGAGTGTTTGGAGGCGATCCCTGTCCCCGTCATCAACCACCTCCTCTGCGTCTCCATGAAGTTCCACTTTGTTTGTGACATCCTGAGAGGTGAAAGGTCGTACAGTCACATGTACACATGCAGATGTCAAAACGTCTATTGCTACTGCTTAAAAAGGGCTCAAAATATTCCTTTTTAGTTGAAATTATGACTTTTAAGTGACTTCATGCTGGTTGCTCTTCTGGCTTTTATTTTTTATTACTTTAAATATGCTTTTATTTAGGTTGTTTTTATCTGTTTTTATGCTAATGCTTTTATCTTGTTGAGATTTGTTCCAAATATAAAGTGCATTCAAAATAAAATGTACTATTATTATTATTATTATTACTGATGATGTACCCTTGTCACATCATATGGCGCTGGATGCAGGAAGAATTTATGGTAAATGTACTTCTGCAGAATACATTTACCATAAACACTGATTGGACATCTACATAACAGTTGGCAAATTCTCCTTTTAGAGTTGATTAGATCCATATCACACAGTGAAGCCGCACTAAACTTATGAAAATCTCACAGTCTGCAGGAGGCTTCAAACACGAGTATCAGACAACATGCAGACGATACGCCGTTCTATATCTCTGAATGAACTCTGGTTGAAAATGATGCTGCATGCTTTTTTATATAATTTTTCTTTTCTGCGTTTTCTTCTGCTTCTTTTTTTCGTCTGTGTCAGTGATGACGCCGTGGTGCAGAGAGCAGATCCCCGTGGAGGGAAACTTCGGTCAGCTGTTTGATCAGCTGAACGTTTCAGTGGACCTGCTGTCCCGAGAGTTCAGCACCGAAGTCGTCCTGCAGGTCACTGTCTCTCCGTCAACAACACTCAGAACAAAAACTCTATCGGTTAAATGAAGCCTTACCTATATGACCTCTGACCTCCTGCAGGAGGCGCAGCAGCAGGAGGTGCTGGGTGGAGCTGTGCTGGATCAGGAGTTCACTGAAGCTGTTCGAGGATCCTTCCAGACACTGAAGGCGAACATGGAGCAGCTGCTGAACGTCCTGCAGCTGCTGCTCTCCTTCACCTTCATCACCATCTTCACCCAGTAAGATCTGAAACATGACATCGCTTTTTCTCTCTGCTGAAGCAACAAACACCTCCTCCTCCTCCTCCTCCTCCTCCTCAGGGCGTTTGGTTACCTCAGACAGTACAGGAGGGACGTTCGATTCGACAACGTCTACATCACCACCTACTTCAGACAGATTGACTCCCGCAGGAAGCAAGTGGTAAAAACATCATCATCTGAGCGACAGGATAGAAATTTTAATTTACCTCCAGTATCTCCCAATAATCTCTATTTGTTCTCTTATTTCGTCTAATGCGTTTAGGGGAAACGCTGCCTGCTGCCTCTGGAAAAATCAGAGAAGAAGAACTTCATCGACCCCTGGAGTCCAAAGATCCACCCCATAGAGCTCCAAGAAGTGGTGCGTTCATCAATAATATTGATGTTAATGATACTGATCTTTTATATCTGACCTTAACTTTTAACTGTTAAAACACTGTCAGTCTGTCAGGCATTGATCATTTACTCAAAAATAACTGTAACAAAAAGTATAGCACTTTTTTTAACAGGGTTACAAAGTGCTTTACAGAAAAAAACAGCAGATAATAAGTGCTTTACAGTGGCACAGAAATTCATGAAATACAATACATTAAGAAAATATTAAAATTGCATTCAAACACTTAAAGACGTCAAAGAGCAAAAGCAAGAAAAAAACAGCTTCATTTATCACCTTAGTTTACAAAATGTGCCGACAAATGAGGCAAAATCAGAGGCAAGAAGGATTTCTCACAGAGAAACAGTATTATAAAAGCCAAACACTAACGGCTGAAGACTGAAGACGGCGAGGGCTGACATGCCGAATTTCAGGCTTAATTTTTCCATTTTATGCTACTTTTGAAATATTGCACTTTTTATTAATGCTATCATGTTCCAAGATTTAAACATTAACATGGAAAGTTGAGTGTTTTAATCAATTTGATAAGTTTTTAATGAACACCTACAGCCGTCTGACCGATTTTAACCTCTGTGTGTGTGTGTGTGTGTGTGTGTGTGTGTGTGTGTGTGGGTGTGTGTGAGACAGACCTCGGGTGTGTTTCAGGTGCTGTCGGTCTTTTTGCTGTCAGTCGTCCTGATGACCGTCGACTTCTCTCTGTTCCACGTATTGGACGTTATCAGCAGACACACCTTCACCCAGTTCAACCTGACCAGTAAACACACACACACACACACACATACACACACACACGCACTTACAACGCTGATAAGTCTGAGCTTATGTTATTTACTAACACCAATAGGCCGCAGAATATCCTTTCAGTGGTCACTCGGGGGGGAAAAGGTCATTCAGAAGGTTTACTACTAATAGTACTACTACTACTTAAGGATTTTCCTTACAATGAAGACACATATACAGAGTGTGGTGAAAACACACACACACACACACACACACACACACACACACACAAATCTATCTCCAAATCTAAATGTTTTTCGTTGTGATTTTTCTGGTCAGAGTTTATCAGTTAAAAGTGTAACAGCAAAGGTTCTGTGTGCAGCGTCAGACCCACGTACATATTTCTGTACACGTTTTTAAATTTATGCTGATTCATATATTTGTGTTTCTCAAAAACTGCTGTATAAACAATATAGGGAAAATAATGCAAAAATTCTGTTTGGTCGGAGGGTTTCTGGGTAACTGAGTCCTCTCTGCAGGTCGTCACGATGTGGACATCAGTGTGGGCGGAGCCTCCATGATGGCCCGCCTGCTGAGGAAGACCGTTTCGGCCTTCAACAGTTCGTCCAGCTTCAGCATTCACACCGACAACCAGGGTAGGTCAAAAACTGTTTACTGATTCACTCTGAGTGATGCTGACCTCATCCTCCAACTTACTGAATTAACCCTTTGAAACCTGAGCAACTTGGCTTGATTACTTTCAAAAAATGGAAAAAAGGCAATGAGCAACTTGACAAGAAATGACCCCAAAAGTAGCAAGAAATAAGAAATAACTTACAAAAAGATTTTTTATTTAAGATTATTTAAAAATTAGCAAAGAAAGAGAGAAAAAAACCAAAACAAAACACAAACATTAAAATGACCTGAACATAATAATTAACATTACATAACATAATTCTAAATAAAGTTAAGTTAAAGATAAGTTATAATAATTTTTAACAGCATTTCTTTTTAAGTTGTTTAGTTGCCTTTTCGCATGTTTTCAGAAGAAATCTAATGAATTTTCCCAGATTTTAGAAAATTTAAAATGCCTGCGAAATACATGTGAACGCAGTACATAAAAAACCGATGTCGATCCAGAACGTCCTATTTGATACAAGATGTTTTTCAGGGAGTCCTGGTCCTTTAATCCCTGCAAAGACAAATCTGAGATCCTGTAACCCAGATCGGCTGGTGGCTTCGTCACTCTCCAACACTCACAGAACAGAACTGACAGAATCAGCTGTCCGTTTACTTTTGGCCATATTTTACATTAAACTGAACCAGCAGAGGGTGACAGTCTCACTGTTTACTTCCTGTCTTTCTCTCTTATTGTCTCAGTTTACTCATAAACTCCAAAGAAAAATTGCAGTTTAACCTTTTAAAACCTGAGCAAAGTGACTTGTTTTCTTTCAAAAACATGGGAATAAGGCGAAGAGCAAAGAAAGAAGAAATGACCCAAAAATTTACAAGAAATTAGTAAAAAGTACAAAGAAATGACCTTAAAATTAATTTTTAAAAAAAGGAAAAAGAAAGTTTAAAAAAAGGAAAAAATCCTTTAAAGTTATAATACTTTTGTAACATAATTCTAAATATGTAATTACAATAATAGTAAATGTAGTTTTTCTCTTTTTTCCAGAGACAATCTTCAAAATTTTAAATTACTTTTCTAAATACATTAATTTCTTAAATTTTGTGGGACATTTCTCATCAAGTTGCTGATTGCCTTTTTGCCCAAGTTTTTGAAAGAAATTGTGTCAGTTTGCTTACAAGGTTTTAATACGTGTGAAAGGCAGCAAAAGAAAAGTGACGTCACCTCAGGTTTCAAAGGGTTAACAAGATAATATAATACTAATACACACAAATATAAAGCGATAATAATCTCTCTCTCTCTCTCTCTCTCTGTCCCCCCTCAGTGTGTGTGTCTCCCCCCTCCTCCCTCTCTGCAGGTGTGTACATCAGCTGTGTGTGTTGTGTCCTGTTGGTGGCGCTCTTCAGCTGCCTTCAGGTTTACACCAACCGCCTCCGCCGAGTCATCGCTGCTTTCTACCACCCACAGGTACACACACACACACACACACACGCACACACACACACACTGTCATCACATCACTGAACCTTTAGGACCTTTTTTAAATCTTTTTTTTTTTTTAGATGTTTAAGAAAAATACTTGAAAATTTGCACAAAAAATGGTAAAAAAAAAAAAAAAAAGAAAGAAAAAAGGCCTAAAATATCTACAATGACCAAAAGACTTCAAACTTAAAAGATATGATGAATTCTGTAACATAATTTGAGTATAGACTCCTAATAATCATAAATATCATTCATGGATATTTTTTCCCTTTTTTGGGGGATAATTTTCTTTTATTTCCCTTTTTTCTCTCCTTTTTTTAAACATTATTTTTTAGGGTATTTTTTTTATTGTCACCTTCTACCAATTTTTATTTATTTGCTCTTTGTTTTTTCCCATGTTTTGGATTAAAATTTAAATTTAAATTAAAAACCTTTTTGTTCAGGTTTTAAGGGATTTTCATACTTGTAAAAGGCGTCTGAATGCAGCACAAGAAAATCTGATGTCCATCCAGGTTTGGAGGGGTTAATTTATTGATTAAGTGCTGATTAATTTCAGCTGACAGGTGAGAGTGTGCTGCTCTCTGTGTGCGGTTGGTAGTTGGATTAGATACAGTAATACTCATAGTATTTGTAGTTTCATAGTAAACAATGACGTCACTTCCTCTGCCGAAGTGATGAAGAAGCAAACCGCTCAAATCTCGTTAACACACACACACACACACACACACCGTGTTTAAACCCTGTGAGCTGCTGTAAATCTGATCTGAGAGCAGATTATTGTAAGAGCATTATAACAGCTGACAGGCTGAACTGTGGTCGAGAGACATTCACAGAGAGAGAGAGAGAGACGTTGAGTTTTCTCTGATAAAAACGACCCATTAAACATTTTAAAATTCAAACTCTTTACAGAAACACCGATGTGAGAGCTCATGTTTAGCAGCCGTGATACAAACAGACGCACAGATCAGCGTTTGACTTAAAAAGATGAAAAGCATGAGGACGATTAAATACTCGTTTACTTTCAGTGAAAAGAAAACATCTGTTTATGTCAAAAATAAAAAAAGCAAAATCAGAGATGTGATCTGTCTTATTGTTGGGTGTTTTAACTGTAGCTAATATTGATATTTGTCTTTTACTGTAACTGTATGTAGTGCTTCTATGTATCTTAATGTAAATATTCAGCTTTTTGTCTTATTTTTACTTTAGCTGTTATCGAATGTGTGTAACTTTGATATCTCATCCTTTTTTTTCTTTGTTTTTACCAAAATCTTAATGAAGGACCGCAGCTGGAAACTAGTTATAGCTATAATCTCTGCGTGTGAAACATCAGGTACTACAGCTTCTTTCGAACACACGAAGTGAAACTGTGTTTATTTGCATCGTCCTATCAAATGTAGAGCTGGACCCGACTATTCAGGTGTTTGTTAACTGATCAGGTATTTGGTTTTTAATTTAGGCATTTGGATATTCTTTTTTTTCTGCAGAGGATGAATGCCATGTCAGTGTCTCACACACACACACACACACACACACACACACACACACACACACAAACACACACACACACACTGACTGTCCTGTCTGTCTGTCAGAGGGAGAAGAGGCGCATCTTGTTTCTCTACAACCTGCAGATTCAGAGACGGATATCTTCTTCGCAAAGAAAACGCATCGTCAGCTGAGAAACGAGGAGGAGGAGGAGGAGGAGGAGGAGGAGGAGGAGGAGGAGGAGGAGGTGGAGGTGTCTGACCAGGAAGACGTCCTAAACCTGGACAGGAAGTCCCACCTGCCACTCACTGACTGTAAAGACGAAGAAGACGAAGGTCGGATGAACCTTTTAAAATGAGCATAAAGTAGAAGAAGAGCTGAGTCGTGTTCGTTATTGAGAAGTGAAGCGTATTTTCTTCATCATACGACCTTTTTTTTGGACGTGCTCACATTCTTCTTCTCTGCCTTTGTCTGCACGCTGCTGCATTTATTGAAACATCGCCTCCGCCTGTAGATCGGCGGTGTGTGAGAAACCAGCAGCACCAGTGTCAGTCACATCGGTGCATGCTCGTGCACGTATATTGTGGTGCGCGTGCACGAGTCAAACATGAGGTTTGACTCCTAAAACTCATGAAAAAACTTGTGCTGGAGGTGAAACAGAAAAGCTCTGAGGACAGCTGAGTGCTGCCGGTCACTCAGCTATTCAACACGTTTAAGTTTTGATTTAAACTTTTATGTTGAAAAAAGGAAACTAAAAAACTAAAATGTTTTCTTGCAGTAAAACAGGAAGTGTGAAGATAATTTACAGTTAAAATGCAACACAGAAGGTTTAAATTATTCAACTAACGACTGAACTTTGTGTACTTCTGAAAACTGTGCAGCAGTAACTCTGTGTGTGTGTGTGTGTGTGTATGTGTGTGTGTGATCACATGATCAGATTAGATATGAACAGATGAGTTATGTAACCAGCTGATCCTCAGCAGCACGTGCGGCGCTCGCTTCATTCACTTTTATTTTAATCCACAAACTGATGCAGGATCAGTTCACATCAGCATGATGATGTCATCAGGGTCTCTGTGACCTCACTGACCTGTAACCCTCCTGAACGCACCGTTCGGCTGTCCACCTGCAGCCTCAAACTAATTTTATATTTTTTGATGAATTGTGTCCAAGACTTTGCTCAGAGTGAGAGACGTCTAAACATCTGATATCTGACGCAGACTGATCCTTATATATATATGTATATATATATGTATATACAGTCTCTGCAAAGAAAAAAGTCTTAGGACTCTCAGACAGAGTAAAATAATTATTATAAAATTGGACATTTTGCATTATGAGTACTGTCACTTGTGATACTATAGGTGCATTTGGTTATTAATATTTATGTACTTTTACTGCAGTAAATGATAAGTCTGATTCAGATTTCAGATATATATATATCAGTGACTTTATATCAGTATATCAGTATTAAATAGGGCATACTGTTGCTCTACAATTAAACTAATTAACAGATTTTAAATTAAAATCTTCTCTCTTGAAATTAAATTAAAAAAGACAAAGAAAGAAAGAAAGAAAAATCCCTGTAACTAAAACAGACAAATTTTGTGAATTAAAAAGTGTAATATTTCTCTCT